>NW_026719199.1:0-37565 GCF_029784015.1 Lycium ferocissimum | reverse complement strand
CTAGACAAGTAGAAAAAATGATGTAAGTTTGTATGAAAATGGAATTCATGGAAGTTTATGCCGATTTAGTACGAATTTATGAAATGATTTGGAAATCTAAGTGTTTAAGGTAAAATAGATTAAGGTTGATGAATTTGGATGATGGAAATGAAAGGCGAACTCGTATGTTAAAGATCGGAGGAATTGAATAAATTGTGGTTTTAAGTAAGTTTGTGACGTTGTATATTTTATGTATATCTTGTATATAATGCGGGTAGAATGTTATGATATGTTTCCGAATAGAATTGTAATGATCTGATTAATATGTTGAGATTGAATTGGAAACATGAAGTTGGAAACGGAAATTTTGTGTTATGTCTAAAAAATGGCTAGTTGCGCCATATTGCATTTTGTAATACTTTGTTGTTGTTGCCGGATTGTCAGGGTTGTTGTTGCTGATATATTAAGCCGAGCCAAGTCTCGTGTGGTATGTATAGGGAAGTGCTGCCAAAATTTCGGTAGCCAAGTGTACTCCCAAGATTGCAATGTTACCTTGCATGAATAGTAATCGGTAAAGAGCGACCATTTGCGCTGGACGAAACGGGAATTGAGATTTGAGGAGCGTAAGGCGGCCTGTGCATAAAGCCTTGCCCTTTATTCTTTGGCATGTTCCGAGTCTAAGAGGGCTGATGTACGAAAATTTCGATGACACTTCAGTTTCTCACAATTTGAGATTGAAATTGTTTAAAAATCCTTCAAGAAGATTGAACCAATTTCTCCTAAGATGACCTATAAGTAGGTACTCATAAATGGTTTTCTCTGAAACACTTTAAGATGATTATGACGACTCCCTAAGGTTTATTATCCGTGATTTACGTACTTTGATGTGTTTAACCGAGGTGGGCCCACAAAACCCCGATACTTCGTATGGCTCAAATTGATCTATTTCTCGTCCGTTCTTCTGCGCACTCTTAATTATGTTTCCGTCCGCTAACTAATGAGTATTATGACCATCTATCCGACCTTGATATTAGTCCGACATCCGGGAACGATTCTCGGGACACTCCGTCTTCGATATAATCCGACTATTCAGATTCGACTCAAGTCAACTATTTCAGCTTATTAAGTCTCAGATGTCCTACTCGTATGCATTACGGTTTCTCATTTGTCCGTTCGTGGATGCCTCAATCGCCCTTCATCGCGCCGGCCAGCCTCAGAATTGGGGCACTTACCGCATTGTTCACCGCTGGCCCTGATGTACGGACTGTTCAGATTCGATATGATCTCGATTAAGGACTGATATACATATTGGATGGCGGCCAGATGGCATCTGATTCGATTCTCGTCTCCGTTCCACCGCGTCCCGTACTACGAGGGCCGGTTCTCAGCACAAGGCCCCTTATTAAAGGGTCGGATCTACTTCGGAGACACTGTCATGATATGATTATGATTCTGTGATAAGACTTGTCATATAGCTTCATATGTCCGATTTGGAATAGCGACTGTCTGTCACACTTCGGGAAATCATCTCGGACTCGATTCCGTCCGTCATACGCTCACTCGGTTCGGTCCGGAGAGTCCGTCCGCATTGCAAGTCCGATTCGCTTATGATTCCGTCCGTACCCCGTAAGTCCCCACCCGCTACGAATCCGACTTCGTCCCGCTCTATTTCGTATTTCCGTCCGTTACGATTTTACATTCGAGTCTCGTTGTTATAATTACGTATGTTATGTTCTGCTTTACATACTCTATGACACCTCTGCATCACCCCCGCTCTTCGGGGCTGCCCATGCCCACTGTGACGGGACGCACCGCGTGACCCGCCACCGGTATAGGACACGGGGCCTGCTGCCAAGAGCTCCCTTTGATCCGTGAGTCATATACTTTTGGTATATATATCTTCGTTATTCATATGTTCGTATATATGACTATTTGGGTACGGCGGGGCCCCGTCCCGTTTTCCCGATTCTCGTTCGTATGCTGCAGGTCCGTGCATGCTCGCGGGGTGTGGATTACCACCGGCTCCGGCAGGTACGTGTGATATGCGACTCCGTCCGGGTATAATAGCCCCAACGGCTTCGTACAAAACGCAAGATGTATATACATATATGTATGTTTGTGCGACGCGCCTTTATATCTCAGATGCATTTATGTACGTTAAACGGATTAGCAATTGCATGTCGGATCCGTTAGGTGTACTGGTGCCCAAGTAGGACACTACCACGGCCCACTCGGGTTGGGTCGACACTCGGATTCCGCTTCCGAATACCCACACTCTCTAAAGGCCTCCGCCCGCAACCGCTGGGGCGTGCTCAAGGCTGGTCGAGATATCTCGCTATGCCGCTCGAGGCCGTCCGCCTCGAAACTCTCCAATACCCAAATGACCGCCCTTCTTGGCCGGCCCCCGCCGGGCCCCGTCGGCCGGGAGCGCCGTGTCCGTCCCCATACCCCCGCGCGCGGGGCCCGAATCCGTGCGATGTCCATCCCCCGACCGGGGCCGCCATCACCGTACAACTGTCAACCAAGTAGTCATCCGCCCGTCATATACCGGTGCATCCGGTCACCACAGACAATGGCTGCCGGGCGCATAGCACCGCGCCGAATCAAACCCGTACTCATACTCCGACGCTCTCCCGCCCCCCGCCTCAACAGTAGAATCCGTCTACCCCGCCCGCCTCACTCTCCGGAGGTGTAAAATCGGCCGTGAAGGCCTCGTAAACTCGCCTCCCCATTCCCCGGGGAGGGGCACCCTCACCTCCGGACAACATCCGGGACAGCTTAGCCGCTACATCGTGCAACCGATAGGATGCCATCTCAACCGACTGCCTCGAAAGCACTAATCAATCGCGCTGTACGTAGACCGTCTGATGAAATCCCGAGGGTCCCTTCAAGGGCTTCGACCCGAAAACTCGGTGGGCCACAAGCGGAAATCACGCGGCCCTCTGACCATATCCACTTGATCACCCCCTCGATCCGTGCTCAGGAACTCCGCCGCACTCAATTCACACACCGACCCGCATCTCGCATCGCCCGATCCTCCGCCCGGCCGAGGAGCCGAGGTCGGTGTTCGAACCTTGAGAGCCGCGTGGAGCCGCCCGACCCGTAGCCGCCGCCGCTCCAAGCCCCCGTATACCGGGCAGCGAGGCCGAACCGGGCCGCCTGGGGCACGATCTCGTGTGAGCCGTGCCCGGACGGCCCCGGTAACTCTCCGAGCCCGTCGGGTCTCCCCCACTACCGTAGACTTGCCCTTCCGCGCCCGTGGCCTTCCTCGAGGCATCGCCGAAAAACATAACATTTCGTTAGGGCAGTCATCCCGATAACACAACATCGCACGACGGATCGAAGGAACATAACACCCTAAATTTCGCACTTCCTATTTATAGACGCGGTGCACAACACATCGATAAACAGGACTCTACTAGACACGGTCTCAGACATTCCGAGGACGAACCGCCCGATACCACTTCCGTCACGACCCAACCCCGTAGGTCGTGACTAGTGCCCGAGCTCGGGCACCTGTGACACAATCATTAATCTCAATCGCATACGTATAGCTTCTGTACGGACGCAAATATCAATACTATTCCGGGATTATATCGACTGTCGCAAACACATCTCAAACACAACCATGTATATATATCGAAGTCGACAAGGTCACAAAATGGCGCAACGTCCAAAACATGTACAAATGCAAGCCGACGTAGGCCGCTACCTGGCCAATAGATCGCCCAACATATAACATACAAACACACTCGTACAGATAGGCCTAACCCACATATATGTCTGCTGCACCTCTGCATACCAATAGAATCATATGGATTCGGACAGTGGCCCCGCCGTACCCCGGACAAACTCACATATACAACGGACAAGTATATACCAAAACGTGGGTCTTGGACAGGAGCACTCCACCGTGCACGGGTGTCCTGCATCGGCGATCACCGAACCGAAAGTCCGTACCCGCGGGCTGAAACCCACTCAAAGAAAGCGGGGTCGTACGGAATATGTACCGAGCATGCAAAGCATGAAAAATGTGATAGCAGAGTCGTACTTTAAATAAGGAGCAAGTGAGACATGAATACAAGAATCCGAAACCACAAAACTTAACATAATCCATGTTCATATCATATCCCAATCGTACAATCATTCCCGCATTACGCGCATACATATAACAAGGGTTCCGCCAGCGAGCGACTCCTGGGTAGGCAAGATCATATCATCATCCCATATATACATACATATACAAGGTTCCTACTCTAGTGAGGACTCCTGGGTAGAAGGGCCGCGTGTCCCGCCCTCTAGGCGAGGACCTGCATGGGCCGTGTCCCGCCCTGAGCGAGGACTCACGTGCACAGGTCCCGCCCCTCTAGGCCAGGGACTGCATAGAATCATGTCATCATCATATCATCATGTACATACGTGTCCCGCCCTTTAGGGAGTGGACTCGGTGTATAGAATCGTCATATCATCCAGCTATCACATATCATATCGTACTTCGTATCACACTCATTTCTAATACACGTCATACTCGGACACAACATAGTGCGCACGTATAACATAACTGCCCGGATCATAACAAATGTAACAACATAATGGACGAGCGTAATCATGAGTAACCAATTACAAGTAAGTTCAAAGACTTAGGTTAATCAAAACGAACTATCATGTATAAGTCAAAACAAAAGAGTCAAATCGTATTTTCCGAACGTCACTCTAGAACATATTAACTCCGAACTTCAAACCACAACCTATGCATCAAAATCATATATGCACTGCCATCATAGACTCAAAAGGTAAGTAAACTAATCGTACTTGAACGGATCATAATCATAATACATTCTTTCAAAAGTCGTCGTGCGCGCGGGAAGTCGCGGGACCCACCTGACGGCCGACTCAGTCGGGCCCGCCATGGAAAACATAGTCATCATACGTCATGGAATCATTTTTGAGCATATCGAAGCGATCCGGCCTCGTCCGTGAAAGTTACTACGTAGTTTTCTAATCATTTAGAAACCTTTAAAAAACCAACTTTTACGCAACTTTGAAACTTCGTCATACAAAAGACATGTGGGCCAATATTTCATCATATCATGCATAAGACCAAACTAAACAAATAATAATCACGACATGGCCTGACGAATTTCCTCGAGGCTCGTATCATAGCCTATTTACTTAATTGCGACGCCAAAAGAAAGGAAGGGTTGCGCTTTACATACCTTTGATCGCTCTCAACGTCAATCCAAACTCAAGCTAATTCCAACCCACGTCTCGGCTGCCCGAGGTCTACAAAATCCATAATATACAACATTAGCTATAGACATTCGGGGCATTTAATCCTTAAATTAGCCCTTAATTTACAGAATTCAAGCAAAGATTTCCCCCGTAAATACAATCTCAACCCCGAGAATTTAACCCTACCAAAATCAACAACAACAACAACAACAACCAACCTAGCAACATCAATCAATCCGAAAGGCAACATAACATTAATAACCCTTTACATCATTCAACAACATTCATTATTTCAATTCAACGCTTACATTCAAGCCAACATTATCGCTCATACATTCCAATACCCACCCAAACCCATACCAACAACATTCAAGAACATTTTAAACAATTCATACAACAATTCAACAAAGGCTCCACCTGTCTCAAAATAGCCCCAAACCCAGAACATTCCACAACACATTCCTAACTTCCGATCATGATTTGCACCAACAATTCACACTCTAACAATGTCATTCTCATAATTATATTAATACATCAAATGCACAATAACCCAAAATCAGCCCTAACACTTTACACACACTCTGGTTATTATTTATCGTCAACATATTCCACGACAACTAATTAGTTCAATCACATTCCTGATCCCAACCCCACATCTTTATGATTTTCATTCATTTCTCCTCTATACAATCAGCCACAATGCTAACTAGACTTTAATTCATTGTTAAACACTGATATATATGCTCATGACACAATAACATAATATATTTCATGATTTTCATCCATTTTAGTATACAAAACATTTTATACACCATTATAACACATAAAGAAGCATTAAATCTTACCTTTCTTCAACTTCACAAATATTAGGTTTGCGATCTACTGTAAACGCATGGTTGATTTATAACAAATATCCACGTTTAATTTGTGCACTTCCAATTCAGTGGATTTGCATCAGCTATAATTTTGATTTTCTTCAGTTTTCTGACAAAAGTTCTTCTCCTTTTTTCTAAGTATAGAATGAGAGTAGATGATCACCTTTAGCATCCTAGATATACATGTATCCATGGTCGTTGGACTTCAATTTAGCTACTGCAACGCTTCGGCCTAGTGCTCACAACATGGCATTTTCTATTCGCCTAATTTCATATTTCAATTTTAATCCCAAATTTCTAAAGAATTTCATTTATTCACCAAATTCATGAATCAACTTGTGTTAAAACGAATACCCCTAACTTATCATATTGAATGATTCCAATGTTGTAAGTACGGATACACATGCATGTATTTTATATAATCTATGGGGTCATACATATATGCGTATATAAATTTTCTTCTGCTAATAAGATATACACCCACTTTCTTCCATTATACAGCTGCAACAATACAACTACACCTCTAGCAATAATGTTTTAGCTTAAAATATTAAATGATTAAGTTAGCCATACTAACATCACAAATTCAAAGTTTGAACCTTCTTCTAATTCTTTCCTCCAGTCCCATACTACAAATTATGTATCTTAAGAACTGTTAATCTAATTCCATTACCTTGAAGCATCATCCAAAAGTTTGTTAGTAGTTTTCAACTATATTTTAGAAACCTTTAATACTTGATTTTCCTCTTTTGATCCTCTGAGCTTTGGGGAGCCGCTGCTGAGAGAACTTTTCTAGGTGGTTGAGATTGTGGGAAAGTTGAGAAAAATGAAGGATTACACGGTCATATGTGGGCACAAGTACCGACATAAAATACGGGGTTACTGCATCAATAATATAATCTGTCAGAATTATCAACATACTTTTTCTAAGTTAGGGGTAAGGACTGAAGCCTACATATATGTCTCTGTATCTAAGCTGTCATTATCTGATTTTAAAGATGTTTATCTTCTATTCTTCCATCATTTACAAACATGGTCTTACCATATATTAGTGAATATTTTTATCTCAGATATCCTTCAGTTAAGAATTCACTCATTTAGTCTTGTCAAGGGCTTCCTGAAATATTCGTCTCTTCGAAGGACCAATTACAAGTATTCTTAGAACATTCAATGTTAGTATTCTTGTGAAGTCATAGGCTATCTTCCTGTACCCACATTATCAGTGTCATGTCATTAACAACACTGGAGTCCAAGACGAACAACAAGAGCAGTCATTGTTGACAGTGAAATTTAGAGAACAACGAGGATATCTGTCTCATATTTTCCGCTTCCCAAATCATCTTCTGCATTTCTCCGCTTTGCTGCGCTAAGTTCTAATACGAGATCTATATAACAACTTCATGATTGCCGAATTCGACATTATCTACGCAAGTATATCCGAGATATTCTGATACATGAAAAACGTGGTAGATCTGGGGTCGGTAGGCCCACCATTTACCTACGCATTTCAGAGTGATTTAATGTATCTAGGGATACTTCTCTTTAATAAATCTCATTATCATCTTATCAGCGACAGGAACAATCTGCCACTGTTCGTAGGAATTCAGTCTTCAAGTACAGCAGCCCGCATTAACATTTTCGTTTTCGCAAGGTCTCTTCTTCAAATGTTCTACAACTTTTGATTTTTCGGTTTCAAAACACAGAGATTTCCGGCATTTCGCCCATAAGGTAGTTTTCATATGCAAAGAAAATCTTAGATATCGGAATGGTATTATACTAATAAATGTCAAGGGGGATTTAGCGTCAGATTGTTAATCTATGTCTGAAATTCTTCGAAGAATTTTTCGTACAAAATTGCCTACCATGAGTGTCCGCATCTATCTTCTTTAATAGATAACTAAGATATCTCTGTAGTAGTCCCTGAATTTTGTTTGTCATTTCCATCGGTTGCATTGAACGGTATCAGATAGAGCATTGTCTTCCCATTTTTCCGAATCTTCGCAAGAACTAATTGCTTGATGCTCAACTTTTTACTGGCTTATTAATTGGGGTATTGCCATTTTAACTGCTTTCATACTTCATTCCACTAAATAAACTCTCCTATATTAGGCCTCATCTATTCCCTGATGACATGGTGAGAGCTTCGCTAAATTGTAGTTGGATATCAGAATATCTGAACACATCCAGACTCTGAATTTCAAAGGGTGACTTATTTTTGAGCGCGGTTGCCTTCGTACCTAATGCTAGGCGCATCCTCAATAATGACAAAGAATACAAGATTACTGAAAGTCCAATAGAAACTCCTAGCACAGAGCACCCTTTTTTTCATATAAGACAAAGTCTCGGCAGAGACAAAATTTTCTTCCTCGATGGTATAAGGTAATATCAGCATCATAATCCAACAAATTTCCAATCCTTCTAACGTAAATTTAATAATTTTCCTCGCTTAAATGTAATTAAAAGGATCTTATGATAAACATCACCATGAACGCCATATAAATAATGTTCCAAACCTTAAGCTCAATGAATCATCGCAGTTAACCCACCATGGGTCAGATTAATTTTTCATACTCTTCAGCTGCTTTGAGTTATAAGCATTAACATCATCAAGCTAATGCTTCAGGCATCACAATAGAGAGCATAACCCTCTGATCCCTCTGGAAGTGTCAGAACTGGCACTGAAATCAGTCTGTTCTTTAACTCCTGAAAACTCTCCAGCCACATAATCTGTCTCACACACAGAAAATATATGAATCCTCTACAAACTCCCATTTATATTATCATCTTCATTGACGGATTTTTTCCTTTATCCAGTTCAGAAAGCTCACAGTATTCCACCAGAACTCACATTTGAGAACTTTGCACACAACTTCTTCAAGATAAGAAGTTGTGTGCAAAGTTCTCCAAATGTGAGTTCTGGTTGAATACTGTGGCTTTTCTGGGGCATATTCTATCAGATAAAGGCATCAGGGTCGATACTCAGAAGATAGATGTCGTGAAGACTTGGCCGAGACCTACGACACAGACGGAGGTTCGTAGTTTTCTCGGGGTGATATTATAGGAGATTTGTAGAGGGATTCTCCTATTTCAAATATTGACGAAATTGACATATGCAGGTTTAAGTTCCACCGACGTACGCTTGTGAGCGGAGTTTTCGTGAGTTGAAAAACAGACCGACTTCAACCCGCTTTGACACTTCCAAAGGGATCGTAGGTTATGCTATCTATTGTGACGCCTGAAGCATTAGATTAGGCGTGTTGATACAAAGACGGTAAAGTTATTGCTTATGCTTCAAAGCAATTCGAGGAAGATGAGAAAAATTATTCGACCCATGATTTGGAGTTAACTGCGATGATTCGTGAGCTTAAGGTTTGGAGACATTATTTATATGGCGTTCATGTTGATGTTTACACGGATCATAAGATCCTTTAGTACATATTAAAGCAGAAAGAGTTAAATTTACGTTAGAGGCGATGGTTGGAGCTGTTGAAGGATTATGATGCTGATATTTTATACCATCCAGGGAAGGCGAACGTAGTAGCCGATGCCCTTAGCCGCGTATCTACGGAGCTTGTCTTACTTGGCAGCGTAAAAAAGCGGAGTTAGCACGAGCTTCATCGCTAGCTAGCCTAGGGAGTTCTATTATTGGACTCGTGTGATGCGAGAGCATAGCTCAGATACGGCCGACATCATTCTCGCAGCCGAGATTAAAAGACACCAGTATGAGGATTCTTCTTTGATTTGGTACAGGGAGACAGCCCCACAAAAAAATAAGTCACCCTTTGAGATTCCCAGAGATAGAGTTCTGAGGTATCGAGGCAGATTGTGTGTTCGGGATGTTGCAGGGTTACATCACCGTATTTTGCGTAAGTTTATTCTTACTCCGCTTATTCTATTCATCCAGGGTCGATGAAGATGTACCATGATATCGAGAGTTTATTGGTGGAATGGTACGTTAAGGATATACAGAAATTGCGGCCCAATGCCCAAATTATTATAGTAAAACGTTGAGCATCAAAAGCCTGGTGGATTGCGCAGATATGAGATTCCGACTTGAAAATGGGAGGCAATTAATATAGATTTCAATACAATTTTACTCGTTTCCGCCGTTGGTGCAATCGACATAGGTGATTGTTGATAGACTCATAAAGTCGTGACTACTTATTCCGTTGAAGATTATGCAAAGTTATATATTAAGGAGATAGTGCGACTTCATGGTGTTCCAGTGTCTATTATTTCAGACAGAGGTGCACAATTTACAGCTAACTTCTGGAGATTCTTCCGGTATGGCGGTTTGGGGACATAGGTGAATCTCGCACAACATTTCATCCCTGCATGGGGATGTGGGCTGGCGAGTTGTTACTATTCGTACACTCGAAGATATGCTACGAGCATGTGATAGATTTTGGCAGTAGGCCGGGATGATCATTTTTCACTTATTGAGTTTGCGTATAATAATAACTACCATTCCAGTATCTAGATCGCCCCGTATGAGGCCCTATATGGGCGAAAGTGTATCTCCTATTCGGATGTTTCGAAGTCGTAGAATCGAAAGTTGATAGGGCCTCGATTTGGTTCACAGCAAAGGAGAAGTTTAAGCTCATTCAAGAGAGATTGCTAGTGCTCGCAGTCGCCGTGTCTTATGTATAACGTACAACGAGAGACTTGGAGTTCCAGGTAGTGACTGGGTGTTTCTGAAGGTATCACCAATAAAAGGTGTCATGAGATTTGGTAAGAAGGAAAAGCTTATCCCTAGATACATTCATCCTTACAGAATTATGCGAGTAGGCCAAGTAGCCTATGAGTTGGACTTACCTTCGTACCGGAGTCTATACATCCGATTTTTCACGTATCCATGCTCCGTAAGCTGACCGGAGATCCTTCCGTGATTATGCCCGTAGATAATGTCCAAAGCTACAGCAAAACACAATATATGAGGAAGTTCTCGTTGCTATTCTTAGATCTCCATATTCATAGGTTGCGAACCAAAGATGTTGTCAGAAAAAGTACTTTGGAGAAATAAGAATGTAGAAGAGATGACTTGGGAAGCCGAGGAAAATACGAAGCGAGATATCCTCATGTTTTCGGCTCCAGAGTGTGGGATGTGCGTACTACGACACCATTGTCTTCAACTATGTATTATTTATCGCCTACTTCGTTGTTCGTGCGGGACCATTGTTGTTATTAATTGTTGTAGCCCCGTGTGGCAGTTGCTAGTAGTGTGATTATGTATAGATCGCTGGAATTTTCATAGACTCCAGTTGCTAACATTCGAGGACGAATGTTTCAACGGGGAAGGATGTTACATCCCGTACTTTGTTAGTTTCTTCTTCATGAGTTGGTCATTCGAGAGGATCTAATGTTTCTATGGGGGGAAGGATGTTACACCGTACTTTTGTTAAGTTTCTTCATGAGTTTGGTTACAGATTCGGAAAGAGTTATTTTCGAGGATACGTGAGATTAGAAATGTTCATCTTGAATATATGAGGGTTTAAGTTCATGTTTGGCAAATGTTGGAAGGATTAGAAGATAAACGAATCGAATAGGATATGTTTCGTCGAAAGTTGACGGCAAGCATAGACACGGACCGTATATGGAAAATAAATACGACCGCATTTGGAAATACGGTCCATACTTCCTTAGAAAAAAAGTAGATGATTTTCATGTTGATAATTACGGCAAGAAATACAAAGGACATATTTAAAAATACGTGTCCGTACTTTTGGCGTATTTTTATGTCACTTCAGTTCATTTTTTTTTTTATATGATTCGTGTATCCCTCATTTTCTCCACTTCCCCTAATCTCTAACCCTCTAGAAAGTTCTCTCCAACATATCAATCGAACCCCTAAATTAAATCAAGGATCAAAAGAGGAAAATCAAGTATTAAAGGTTTCTAAAATATGGTTGAAGCTGGTTTCCCTCTCTTGTAGAAGCTTTGGATGATGCTTCAAGGTGAAGTAATCTTGAAATTGGAGTGTTATTGAGTTCTTAAGGTAATATTCCATCTTATTTCCATGTCTATGAATTTATATAATGGTTATGCTAGGTTTGAGGGAAAGGAGTAGAAGAAAGGTTCAAACTTGAATTTGAGTTGTGTTGAGATGTAATTTAACTTGAGTCATGTTGTAAATATGTTTTTAAGCTAAAACATTATTGTAAGGATTGTAGTTAGTGTTGTGATTGTATTGAGGATGTTGTACTTGGTATAATTGGAAGAAGAAAGTGTATAACTGTTGTATACAAAGTGTATATATGTATGCCCACAGAGGCTTGACAGGCGTTATATACGCATATATATGTATGACCCCATAGGCGTTATATACGCATACATGCATGTTATATCCCGTACTTTGAACATTGGAACAATCCGGTTCAACTATGATAAGTTAGGGACAAGACCATTCCGGGATACAGAGTCGGGACTTTTGACCTTCGATTTCATTTTGAGACACAAGTTGTTCATGAATTTGTTGGCATGGAATATTTAGGAAAATTTGGGACCAAAAAATTGAAATATGAAAAGTAGGCAAATCATGAAAAATTGCCATGTTGGCCATGTGGCTTGAAATGGCCCCACACATTTTGTGGCCAAATTTAATTGGTCCAACATATGTGTGGGCCATGGACACATGTATGAATCATCTAGGATCTTAAAAGATGACTTCTAAGTCATCTACTCTCATTCTATACTTAGAAAAAAAAAAGGAGAGAACTTGGATGAACATCAAGGGGTATTCGGCCAAGCCAAGAAAAATCCAAGTCGAATTTGAGCCATCCAAAAATTATTTCTTTGATGCAAATCCACTAATTGGAGGTCCCTAAGTAGCGTGGAAGTGTTGTTCGGATCATCCAACCATCCGTTTTGTAGATCGCAAACCCTAGCCTATTTGTGAAGTTGAAGAAGAAAGGTAAGATTTAATCATGTTTTATGTGTTATGAATGGTGTATGCATGTTGTAGTATGCTAAAATGGATGAAAATCATGAAATATGGTATGTTGGAGTAGAGGTTGTGTGTGTAGTGGATGGCCGTATAAGTGTGTGTGTGTTGTGTTGTGTTGGAGCAATGAATTAAAGTCTAGTTAGCATGTTGTGATTGTTGTAGAGGGGAGAAATGAATGAAAATCATAAAGATGGTAAGTTGGGGTGGTGGCCGAATGTGGCCACCCTTGTGTAAATGTGAATGAACTAATTCTATTTGGAATTTGATTGTTGTCGTCGTGAATTCTATGTTGACGATAAGAGTTTAATGACTCAAATTGATATTGTAAGTGTTGCGGGCTGATTTTGAGGTTATTGTGCATTTGATGTAAATTGTATAATTATGAGAATGACATTGTTAGAGTGTGAATTGTTGGTGCAAATCATGATTCGGAAGTTAGGAATGTGTTGTGAAGTGTTCTCGGGTTTGGGACGTTTTCGGGCAAATTGGAGCCTTTGTTGGATTGTTGGAAATATTGTATGAATTGTTTAAAATGTTCTTGAATGTTGTTGGTATGGGTTTGGGTATGGTATTGAATGTATGAGCGATAATAATGTTGGCTTGAATGTAAGCGGGATTGAATTGAAATAATGAATGTTGTTGAATGATGTAAAAAGGGTTATTAATGTTATGTTGCCTTTCGGATTGATTATTGATGTTGCTAGGTTGGTTGTTGTTGTTGTTGTTGTTGATTTGGCCGGGTTAAATTCTCGGGGTTGGTGTATTTACAGGGGAAATGCTGCCCAAATTTCTGTAGAATTAAGGGCTAATTTGGAATTAAATGCCCAAATGTCTATAGCTAATGTTTGGCATATTATGGTTTATTTGTAGACCTTGGGCAGCCCGAGACGTAGGTTGGAATTAGCTTGAGTTTGGATTAGCGTTGAGAGCGATCAAGGTATGTAAAGCGCAACCCTTCCTTCTTTTGGCATGCCTTAGTCGTAAATAGGCTATGATACGAGCCTCGAGGAAATTCTACTCTCGCGATCCGACCATGTCTGTGATTATTATTTGTTTCTTGGTCTTCTATGCATGATATGATGAAATATTGGCCCCTATGTCTTTTGTATGACGAAGTTTCAAAAGTTGCATAAAAAGTTGGTTTTTAAAAGAGTTTTGTTCCTAAATGATTCGAAAACTACGAAAGTCCGTAACTTTCACGTACGTAACCGATCGCTTCGATATGCTCAAAAATGACTCCATGACGTATGATGACTGTGTTTTCCATAGGCGGGCGCGACTTGGTCGACACCCGTCCGTGGGTCCCGCGACTTCCCTTTATGTACTTCTGACGACTTTTGAAAGAATATGATATGATTATGATCCCGATTTCAAGTACGATTAGTTTACTTACCTTTTGAGATTATGATAATGATCTTATGTATATGATTTTGATGCATAGCTGTGGTTTCTGAAGTTCGGGTTAATATGTTCCCGAGTGACGTTCGGAAGAAAATCTGATTTGACTACTGTTTTGACTTATACATGATAGTTCGTTTTGATTAACCTACTGAGTCTTTGAACTTGTTTTAAACTGTAATTGGTTACTCATGATTCTGCTCGTCCATTATGTTGTTACATTTGTCGCCAAGTCCCGGGCCGGTTATGTTATCGTGCGCACTATCTTGTCGTATTCGAAGTATGACGTGTATTCCGAAATATGATGTGATACGAAGTCTGATATGATATGTGATAACTGGATGATATGACGATTCTATACACCGAGTCCCTCCCTAAAGGGCCGGGACACGCTATGTACATGATGATATGATGATGACATGATTCTATACACCGAGTCCCTCACTGTGAGGGTCACGCTATACATCGAGTCCCACTCGCTGAGGGCGGGACACGCTATACACCGAGTCCTCATCGAGGGCGGGACACGCTTATACACCGAGTCCCTCACTGAGGGCGGACACGCTATATGTATGTATATATGGGATGATGATATGATCTTACTTACCGAGTCGCTCGCTAGAGGGCCGGGACACGCCTATATGTATGCGCGTACGTGCGTAATGATTGTCCGATGGGATATGATATGAACATGTATGAATTATGTTTTGAAGGTAAGTTTTGTGGTTTACGGTTACCGTATTCATGTCTCCTCGCTCCTTATTTAAAGTACGACTGCGCCATCGTATTTCATGCTTTGCATACGCAAGCATATTCCGTACCGACCCCTTTCTTTGGGGTTTCATCTTGCCCGCAGTACGTACTTTCGGTTCGCCCGTGATCCGCCGCCTAGGACACCCATTCTCGCTAGCTTTGGAGTGCTCCCTCTATTCCGGAGCCCACGTTTTGGTATATACTTGTCCGTTGTATATGTATGAGTTTGTTCAGGGGTACGGCGGGGCCCTGTCCCGTCATATGATTCTATTGGTCTGTCTAGAGGTCTGTAGACATATATGTGGGTTAGGCCTATCCTGTACAGGTGTGTTTGTATGTTATATGTTCTGGGCGATCCTATTCGCCGTGGCAGCCTCATCGGCTTGCATTTGTACATGTTTTGGGTTGTTGCGCCATTTGACAGCCTTGTCGGCTTCTGATATATATATATGTTTGTGTTTGAGATGTGGTTGCGACGATTACGATATAATGGGAGATAGTATTGATATTTGCGTCCGTACAAGCTATACGTATGCGATCGGACAATGATTGTGTACGCGGGTGCCCGGCTCGGGCACTAGTCACGCCTTTACGGGGTTGGGTCGTGACGAAGTGGGTATCGAGCAGTTCGTCCTCGGAATGTCTACGGCATACCGTCTAGTAGAGTCTTCGTTTATCGATGTGTTGTGCACCACATCTATAAACAGGAGGGTACAGACATTTAGGTGTTATCTTTCCTTCCGATCTTAGATCGTGCGATAGCCGTGTTATCGGGATGACTCGCCCAACGAAATGTTATGTTTTCGAGCCGATGCCTCCGAGGAAGGCCACGCCCCCGTGGGCGGGCAAGTCTACGGTAGTGGGGGAGACCGACGGGCTCGGAGAGTTACGTGAGGCCCGTCTTGAGCACCGTACCCGAGATCGTGCCCCGACGACGCCCGTTCGGCTAATCGCCGCATCCGAGGGGCTTGGAGGCGGCGGCGCTACGCGGTGTCGGGGGGCTCCACCGCCGGCCGAGGTTCGAGCACCTCGAGCCTCCGGCTCCTCGGCCCGAGGGCGGAGGATCGGCGACGCGAGATGCGGTGGGTTATTGACCGACCGATGGCGGCCCGGAGGTTCGCGAGCACGGATCGGGGGGTGATCGTGGATAGATATGGCGGTCGTAGAGGGCCGTGATTTTGCGCTTTGTGGCCCACCCGAGTTTTCGGGTCAAAGCCCGCAGAGACCCCTCGATTTCATCCGACCGTACGTGACACCGCGATTGATTAGTGCTTTCGAGACGCAGTCGGTTGGGAGATGGCATCACATCGGTTGCACGATGTAGCGGCTAATCGGTACGAGTCCCGGATGTTGTCCCGGTGAGGGTGCCCCTCCGGCGAGAACGGGGGGCGAGTTTACGAGAGGCCTTCCCCGTCCATTTTCTACCTCCGGAGGCGAGGCGGGCCGGGACAGATTCCCGTCCGTCGAGGCGAGGAGCGTCCGGGAGTATAGTCCGGAGTTTGATTCGCCGGCCGTATATGCACCCGCTTGCGAAGCCGATATGGTGACCGGATGCCCCCAGATATGACGAGGGGGCCGGATGACTACTTGGTTGACGATTGTGCGGTGATGGCGGCCCGCCGGGATGGACGTCGCACGGATCTGTGCGCGCGCCCGAGGAGTATGGAGGACGGACACGGGCCGTCCCGACAGGGCTTATGACGGGGGCCAGCCCAAGAGGCGGATCCGCCGGGCACCCGGAGAGTTTCGAGGCGGACGCCCCCGAGCGGCGGCGACAACAGATATCCTCCCCGCCCAGCACAGAGCACACCCCGCTGGCAGTAAGGCGTGGAGACTGAGAGTGTTTGGGTATTCAGGAGCAGGTCCGAGTGTCACGACCCAACCCCGTGGGCCGTGACTGGTGTCCTACTTGGGCACCCATACGTACCTACCTAACAGATCCGACATACCAAATTGCTAATCCGTTTAACGTACATAAATGCATACAGATATAAGGCGCGTCGCACAAACATACATATATGTATATACATACTCGGAACTCACGTACGTGCGTCAGGGGCTATTATACCCCGTACGTAGTCGCATATCACACGTACCTACCGCATGCTGGTAATCCACACCCCACAAACATGTCGCGCGGACCTCTAACATACGAACAGATCGAAGACGGACGTGGCCCGCGTACCCAAATAGTCATATATACGTAACATATGAATAACGAAAGATATATATACCAAAAGTATCGGCTCCGATCAAAGGGAGCTCTTCAATGCCAGACCGATGTCCTATACCTATATGGTCACGCGGTGTCCGTGCACACAGTGGCATGTAACACGACCCCCACGAGAAACGGGGGGTCAGTACGAAGGTGTACCGAGTATGTAAAGCGGAACATAACATACATAATTATAACAACGAGACTCAGATATGTAAAATCGTAACAGACGGAAATACAAAAATAGAGCGGACAGAATCGGATTCGTAGCGGAGTCGGACTTACGAGAATGTACGGGGACGGAATCATAGCGAGAATCGGACTTACGAGCGTACGGACGGACTCTCGGGCCGAACCGGAATTCAAACGTATGACGGAATCGGTCCGAATCGATTTCCCGGAGGTGTGGCGAACGGTCATATTCCAAATCGGACATACGGAAGCGTAACGGACGAGAATCATGCATGCGAGTCATAATCATATGCGAACGGAACATATCGAAATCGAGATCCCGCCGTACAAAACGGTTTAATAAGGGACGCGGTAACGAACCCGACCCTCGTAGTACGGGACGCGGTGGACGAACGGGGAATCGAGATCAAATGCCATCTGTCACCGCCATCCCCATAATATTACATAATCAAATCATAATCGGATCATATCGATACGTACGTATCCCGGCCCGCACATCCGAGGGACGCGGTGAACAATGCGGTGAAGGTGCACGAATTACGAACCTGGCCGGGCGCGAAATGAAGGAAGCGTTGAGGCATCCACGAACGTACAAATGAGAAACCATATGCATACGGACCGACATACGGACTTAATAAACCGAAATAGTTCGTAAAAAACGGTAGGTCGATCGTAATAGTCGATTATATCGAACGCAGTGTCCGTAATCGTTCCGTATGTCGACTAATATCAAGATTCGGATAGATGGTCATAATACTCATTAGTTAGCGGACGGAAACATAATTAAGAGTTACTTATGAAGAACGGACAGAAATAGATCAATTTGAGCCATACCGGGAGTATCAGGGTTTTGTGGGCCCACCTCGGACCCAACCATAGTAAAGTACGTAAATCACGGATAATAAACCTTAGGGAGTCGTCCATAATCATCTTAAAGTGTTTCGACTCCATTTATGGAAGTTGCATACTTATAGGTCATCTTAGGAGAAATTGGTTCAATCTTACTGAAGGATTTTTCGCTAATTTCAATCTCAAATCGAGAGAAGCGAAGTGTCATCGAGGCTCGCCGTCAAGCCTCTTAGACTCGTAACATGCCAAAGAATAAAAGGGCAAGGCTTTACATACCCGAACCGCGCCTTACGCTCCTCAAATCTCAATTCCCGTTTCGTCCAAAAATGCCGCAAATGGTCATCTTTACCAGCTTACTATTCATGCAAGGTAACATTTCAATCTTTGGGTTACACTTGGCTACCGAAATTTTGGCAAAGACTTCCCCTATACATACCACACCCCGAGACTTAGCTCGGCTTAATATATCAACAACAACAACCCAACAATCCAACAACAACAACAAGTATTACAAAATGCACAATATGGCGCAACTAGCCATTTTTCCGACATAACACAAAATTTCCGTTTCCAACTTCATGTTTCCAATTCAATCTCAACATATTAATCAAGATCATTACAATTCTATTCGGAAACATATCATAACATTTCTACCACGTATATACAAGATATACATAAAATATACAAAGCATGCAAACTTCCCACCAAAACCACAATTTATTCAATTCCTCCAATCTTTAACATACAAGTTCATAACACATTTCCATCATCCAAATTCATCAACCTTAATCATATTTTACACCTTAAACACTTCATTCCCATCATTTCATAAATTCATACTAAATCAACATAAACTTCCACATTCCATTTTCATACAAACTTACATCATTTTTCCTATACTTACAATACAAGGATCATAACTACACAACTAACACATTAAACAACACAATTCGTCACCATTCCCCTTTCACCATGGCTCACGGCCAACCTCCAACTTTTCCAACTCAACCAAATTCATTCTACTTTCATTTCCAATATAGATTACACCATAAACACACTAGATTACAACATAAAATTCAACACATCTCATTTGTACAAACACACACACATACGGTCCCTATACATGCATGAACACCTATCATGCAAACTTCCATATTTTCATAGTTTCTTCTCATTTCTACATATTACAACATTAACCAACCATCATAACATAATGAAAAAGGGACTAATTCTTACCTTTTCCTCACTTCTTCCACTTGCCACCAAAGATGGTTTCTTGCCAAACCAATTATACCAACTTGTAGAGCACCTTGAGCTTGACAAGAATCCAAGAAGAACAAGATTTTTGAACCAAGGATTTAAGCTCCTAGAATTTTTCTTCTTTTTTTTTTCTTTTCTTCTCTTGGCCGAATGGCCTTCTTTTTTTTTTTTCTTGATTTTTCTTTGAGTTTCTTGAAATTTCTAGAGACTCTCCATTTATATAATCAATTTCACATGCAAAATTAATAAACCATGGGTTGGGCCTGGGTAGTTGGGCCACCCTCCAAATTGGGCCTCAATTTTCATTTTTTTTTTCAAGCCCAAATCATCATAATCCTTATTTTGTAATTCCCGAAACAATTTTAAAATTCCAAGTTTGCCCTTAGGCCTTCTCCGGTGTTTTCACATTCAAGCTTCCATATCCGCCACACACCTACCAAGAAAAATTCAAACATGGCCTCCTTTCTCATAAATCACAATTATTTCGAATTTTCCGATTATGCAAAAGGGATATAACATCCTCCCCCCCTTTAAAACATTCGTCCTCGAATGTTAATTCAACCTCATGGTAGGTCAAAATCAGTCGGGGAGGTCTTCTTGCCACTTACATACTTGCACTTAATCGAAGAACTTGTATCGACCTTCATCCATCTTTCTTCAATATCACTTTATTAGGATTGTTCGTATCGTCTTAAATCGGATATACGGCGGACAGAATCTTAACCAGAACTAGAAGGTCAAACGGACGTCAGACGGAGTCATATCCGGAGTCAGAAGCACGAAAGTGCGGCAGACAGAAGCATAATCCGACGTTGTCTTAAGCGGTTTTAAAATCAGAGCCAGACGTATAGAAGTATATCAGACGGATCTATAATCAGAGTCAGACGTATTGAGATTTATCGGACAGATTTCGAAATCAGAGTCAGACATGTAGACACATACACCGGACGATTCACGGGCAGGTCGGACGTACGGACGTATGTCGATAGATCCGTGATCCGGGCGGACATACGAAATATATCGATGTATTCGTATCGAGTCGGATGTACAGATTTATCGGACGATTTGAAATCGAATCGGACGTACGAAGTTTATCGGACGAAACTATGAGCGGAGTTGAACGTACGGAGGCATATTAAACGTGATACGTAATGAGATTCAAGAGCACGAGGGTGTAGTAAACGAGTTTCACCGAACACGGGGACGTAGAAATGTGGCATACGGAATCATGATCGAGCAGATACGTTAATATACACAACTGATAACGCAAGATACGGATCGATGTAATTGCATACCCGGGTCCACATTTGGCGACGCATCCGGGTCCCCGCCGACTCAAAGCATATATGCGGTTCGAAGGACCGCTCGTGCGGGAGCTCCGCCGCGACCCCGCCGCGACTCGCGCGCCGGCATACCCGCCCGTGGGGCGCGGGGGCCACCGAAGGAGAGGATGAGCCAGAAAGAATCGACCGGGGTGGGCCGAGCCACCGAACCGCCCTTGTACGGGCACTCTCTCACAATATGATTCGGACTACCACAAAAATAGCGAGCGCCCGTAGCGCGGTAGCACCCCCCCCGACGGGGGTTACCACATAAGTACACCGGCATAGTGAGCTCAGACCGACCCGAACCCCTACTCATCCGCGGGCTTGATGCCCTGTGTCTCGGCCGCCCCGTACGGACCCGTCATCGAAACGTCCGCGCCGCGGACTCCGTGCACCCCGCCCCGACGGAGGGGGAAATCTCTCGGGACCGCCGTCGAGGCCATCCGCCTCGGGAGTCTCCGAATACCCCGCCGCATCCGGCCCTTTGGGGCCGCCTCCTATCATACTCTCTCGCCGACCGATCCTCCTTATGTCGGTCCTCTACACCCCGTGCATAAGCTCGCAACCGGCGATATCCATACCCGGTACGTGGCCATCGCCATGCAAAGAATCAACCAAATAGGTCCGGCCCCATCACGTACGCATCCGGTCCTCCATATCGCCACGATCGTCGGCGCATATCGGCCAAGAATCGAACTCTAAATTATACTCTCGAATCTCCCCTCTCGCTTTATTCGCAAAAATCGGTCGACTCTCGCCCGCCGCAGCTCTCGGTGGGTAAAAAGTGGCGGAGGAAGGGCCGTAAACTCGTCCCACGTGGCCGGGGGAGCACTTCACCCCTGGGGACAGCCCCCCAGACTCATACCAATGTAGGCGACATCCCGTAACCCGTGCAGCGCAAGCCCGACAGTCCTCGGTTGCGTGAAGCCCGACTAGTCCCAACGAGCGCCGCATCTACCGAATGAAATCACGAGGGTCCTCGTCGGCTTAGACCCGAAAACTCGGGGACTACATGTTGTAAATCTCTCGACCCTCGGTCGTCACGCCGGTCATCATCATCGCCCCTCGTCCGCGTCCGCGAGCCCGTCCCCCCACTATCGTCGTCACCCGCCCGCCTCCCTCAACGTCCCGTCCTCTCGCCGGCCGGGGAGCGGGCGGCCGGAGCCGCCGAGGGGCCTCGCTCCGCCCTCATCCGGTGGCGGAGTGGCCGAACCCTCCGACCGGGGCACAATCACGGCATAGCCTGGCACGGCCCTAGTAACCCTCGGGGCCCGACCAGTCTCTCCCCTCTCGGCACGCTTTGCCCTTCGGGCGGCAGGTGCCTTCTTCGAGGCATCGCCGAAAAAATATAACAGTTCGTCAGAAGGGAAGACATCCTGATAACACAGATCTAACGCACGATCTAAGAGTCAAAGAAAGGGTAACATAACATCCTAGATGTCCCCGTAGCCTCCCGTTTATAGATGCGGGGCCCAACACACCGATAAACAAGACTCTACTAGACACGGCCTCGCGTACATTCCGAGAACCGACCGCTTCGATACCACTTTTGTCACGACCCAACCCCGTGGGCCGTGGATCGGTGTCCTACTTGGACACCTATACGTACCTACCTAACATATCCGACATACCAAATTGCTAATCCGTTTAACGTACATAAATCCATACGTATATAAGGCGCGTCGCACAAACATACATATATATATATACATACCGGAACCCGCACGTGCCGTTGGGGCTATTATTACCGGCATGTAGTCGCATATCACACGTACCTACCTGCATGCTGGTAACCCACACCCCACAAACATGTCCCTGCGTACCTCTAACATACGGGGAATCGAAGACGGACAGTGGCCCCGCCGTACCCAAATAGTCATATATACGTAACATATGAATAACAGAAGATATATACCAAAAGTATCGACTCCGGATCAAAGGGAGCTCTTCAACAAAGACCGATGTCCTATACCGTGGCGGGTCACGCGCGTGCGTCCGTACCGTGGGCACGTAACACGCCCCCGAAGAGCAAGGGGTCGGTACGAAAGGTGTACCGAGTATGTAAAGCGGAACATAACATACATAATTATAACAACGAGACATCGTATATGTAAAATCGTACCGAGTCGAAATACGTAGATGAGAATCGGTTTTAATCGTAGGTGTCGGAGCTTACTTACAAATGTACGATGACGGAATCATAAGCGAATCGTACTTACGGCAGCGTACGGACGTACTCTCGGTCCGAACCGGAATTCAAACGTGTGACGATGACCGAAGTCCGTCGAATCGTAGTCCGGGGGACATGACGGACGAGGAGTCATTATCCAAATCGGACATACGAATCGGGCATCAATAATCATGCAAGTCATAATCATATGCGTACATACATATCGGGGAATCGCATCCCGCCCTTTAATAAGGGGACGCGGCACGAACCCGCCCTCGTAGTACGGGACGCGGTGGACGTACGTAATCGTATCAAATGCCATCCCGGCCGCCATCCCCATAATATCACATAATCGCATCATAATCGATCATATCGGATACGTACGTATCCCGCCCGCACATCCGAGGGACGCGTGAACAATGCAAATAAGGTGTGCACGAATTACGTAACCGGCCCGGCGCAAATGGGAAGCGTTGAGGCATCCACGAACGTACAAATGAGAAACCATGTGCATACGTACCGACATACGTACTTAATAAACCGAAATAGTTCGTAAAACAGTCGATCGTAAATAGTCGATTATATCGTAACGTAGTGTCCGTAATCGTTCCGGATGTCGACTAATATCAAGATTCGGATAGATGGTCATAATACTCATTAGTTAGCGGACGGAAACATAATTAAGAGTTACTTATGAAGAACGGACGAGAATAGATCAATTTGAGCCATACACGGAGTATCGGGGTTTTGTGGGCCCACCTCGGACCCAACCATAGTAAAGTACGTAAATCACGGATAATAAACCTTAGGAGTCGTCCATAATCATCTTAAAGTGTTTCGACTCCATTTATGGAAGTTGCATACTTATAGGTCATCTTAGGAGAAATTGGTTCAATCTTCAAGGATTTTTCGCTAATTTCAATCTCAAATTGTGAGAAGCGAAGTGGCATCGAGGCTCGCCGTCAAGCCTCTTAGACTCGAACATGCCAAAGAATAAAAGGGCAAGGCTTTACATACCCGGTTACCGCGCCTTACGCTCCTCAAATCTCAATTCCCATTTCGTCCAAAAGCAATGGTCATCTTTACCAGTTACTATTCATGCAAGGTAACATTGCAATCTTGGGGTTACACTTGGCTACCGAAATTTTGGCAGCACTTCCCCTATACATACCACACCCCCGAGACTTAGCTCGGCTTAATATATCAACAACAACAACCCAACAATCCAAAGAACAACAACAAGTATTACAAAATGCACAATATGGCGCAACTAGCCATTTTTCCGACATAACACAAAAATTTCCGTTTCCAACTTCATGTTTCCAATTCAATCTCAACATATTAATCAAGATCATTACAATTCTATTCGGAAACATATCATAACATTTCTACCACGTATATACAAGATATACATAAAATATACAAAGCATGCAAACTTCCCACCAAAACCACAATTTATTCAATTCCTCCAATCTTTAACATACAAGTTCATAACACATTTCCATCATCCAAATTCATCAACCTTAATCATATTTTACACCTTAAACACTTCATTCCCATCATTTCATAAATTCATACTAAATCAACATAAACTTCCACATTCCATTTTCATACAAACTTACATCATTTTTCCTATACTTACAATACAAGGATCATAACTACACAACTAACACATTAAACAACACAATTCGTCACCATTCCCCTTTCACCATGGCTCGCTTTCCAACTTTTCCAACTCAACCAAATTCATTCTACTTTCATTTCCAATATAGATTACACCATAAACACACTAGATTACAACATAAAATTCAACACATCTCATTTGTACAAACACACACACATACGCCACATACATGCATGAACACCTATCATGCAAACTTCCATATTTTCATAGTTTCTTCTCATTTCTACATATTACAACATTAACCAACCATCATAACATAATGAAAAAGGGACTAATTCTTACCTTTTCCTCACTTCTTCCACTTGCCACCAAAGATGGTTTCTTGCCAAACCAATTATACCAACTTGTAGAGCACCTTGAGCTTAGTAAT
Organism: Lycium ferocissimum; assembly: GCF_029784015.1. Lineage (NCBI taxonomy): Eukaryota > Viridiplantae > Streptophyta > Magnoliopsida > Solanales > Solanaceae > Lycium > Lycium ferocissimum. Next base: position 12,320 of record NW_026719199.1, on the reverse strand, counting down.
AATCCCACAAGAAATGAATTTTTGAACCAAGGATTTAACTCCAAGAATTTTTCTTCTTTTCTTTCCTTTCTTTTCTCTCTTGGCCGAATGGCCTTCTCTTTTTTTTTCTTGATTTTTCTTTGAGTTTCTTGAAATTTCTAAGACTCTCCATCCTTATATAATTAATTTGCACATGCAAAATTAATTAAATTGGGGTTGGGCCTTGGGTGGCCGGTCACCCCCAAATTGGGCCTCAATTTTCATTTTTTTTTTCAAGCCCAAATCATTATAATCCTTGTTTTGTAATTCCCGAAACGAATTTGTAAAATTCCAAGTTTGCCCTTAGGCCTTCTCCGGTGTTTTCACATTCAAACTTCCATATCCGCCACACACCTACTAAGAAAAATCCAAACATGGCCTCCTTTCTCATAAATCTCAATTATTTCGAATTTTTCGATCATGCGAAAAGGCGGGATATAACACCGAGCTCCAGGGCTTCGGGTTCGCAGTCGAGCAGAGGTTTGAGCCAAGCGAGGCTATCTATGCCTCAGTGTCCTCAGTGCGGCAGGCGCCATCCGGGGGGGGTGCCGTTACGCTACGGGTGCTTGTTTGCTTGCGGCCGTCAAGGCCATATCATGAGGGAGTGTCCGTCTTTGGGTAGCCTGGTGGTGCGGCTCGGCCTACCGTGTCGGTTCTTTGTTCTTCCTCTTCGATGGCTATGCGCCTACCCGGGCGGGGGTATGCGCGCACCACTGTGCCATGGTAGAGGCCGTGGCGGAGCTTCCAGCTTTTAGCGGTCCTTCGAACCGCTTATATGCGTTGGCCAATAGACAGAGCAAGGGAGCGTCGCCGTGCGGCTACAGGTATATGAATCCTTACTGAGATGTGTGTTATTATGTATGTATATTGCTGTATGGTTAATATTTAATAGCCGTTAGTAGAAATTTAAGGACCGATAATCGAGTATTCATAAATTAAGGCGATTAAGGTATGTTTACCATTATAGTGAATCTGGAAGTCGAGGACGGAAGGTAATCGTATTCGTACGCGAAAGGTGAACGCGGGGGATCGAGAAGGGTAGAACGGTAATTGCGTCGTGAGAACGTTTTGGAAACTGTTAAGACTTCAATTTACCCCAGGTTGTGTGCTGAAGGTCATGCGGTGACGTGAACGCTATCAGACTAATATTAAAGCACCGTATTTCGTCAGAATTCCGAGGTTAAGCGTCTTGAGAGTGAGAGAAATTTTGGGATGGGTGACCCCCCCTGGGAAGTTTTCTGAAAATCTCACAAATTCAGACGAAAGAGGCAAATGAGAAGCTAGAGTAATCCAAAGGAAGTTAGAGTGTGCGGGGTGAGTTCGAACAGTGTTTGGAAATATTTTGTAAGTGAGGCGATAGCGACTGTATGTCTGCGTATGTGTGTAATGTCTCATACCTGGTTTTATTAGCAGATGTGTGTATTCCGGCAACCAACGTGGCGGTATAGGGAAGACATTAATTGGACAGAGTAACGAAGCTCAAGTGAGCAACAGTGTATAGATGGCACAAATGTTACAAAGCAAGCCGATATTGTGTTTATTACAGGTCAAGTTTGGGTAGTTCGAATGCAATGACATGTGGAAAAAGGGAAGAAAGTGAGTAGATGGAAGGTCAGGGAATTGGAACGTCAGGATCAAAGTACCGTTTACTTGGAATGGGAAATGCGGATATAAGGCAAATATAATCGGGTAATGATATAAGCACACCCCTAAAGGGGGGAAGCGGATGCGAGAAATGCAAGTGCAAGATGTAAAGATTGCAACATAATGTGTGACCGGAAAGTTGAAAGGCGAGATCTAAGCAAAGGAACAATAAAAGTGTCACGACCCACATCTGTGTCTACAGACCTCTAATACAGAACAACAGAATCAGATGACGGGACAGGGCCCGCCGTACCCTAAACAAACATAAACATATACACCGAAAGAGTATATACCCAAAATATCCGCTCCAGAACAAAGGGAGCATTCCAAACAGCAGAATGGAAATCCTACGCTGGCGGATCACCGAAACGTGTGTCTGTACCGCGCATGAAACGCAACCCCCGAAGAGCGGGGTCGCACGAAATATGTACCGAGTATGCAAAGCGTAAGATATAGTAACAAACGAGTCATGATCGAAACAGAGGTATAGAAAATAAACATAATAACCAGAATCTCAAAATGCTGTCATCCGACACGCAAGTCATGCAACAGAGGTATAGAAAACAAATATAACGATCAGAATGTCAACACGGTTACTCCTGAAATACAGATCATACATATACATACCGATGCACATCTTAACATCATACCTTATCATCCGAGCTGACATTAACCGATGTGGGATTCGCCTAAACCAATGTGGGATTTGCCTAGACCAATGTGGGATTTGCCTAAACCAATGTGGGATTTGCCTAAACCAATGTGGAATTTTTTTTTTGCGTCATCATTGGGTTTGCCCCACCATTGGGTTTGCCCCACCACTGGGTTTGCCCCACCACCGGATCTGAAACCAACTGATCATATTTTCGAATCCATATACATAACATACAACATAGCATACATACACAGTACCCGACCGAAAGGGGGCTCGGCGTACCGGTCCTATCATAACACCAAAATATATATGCATCGGTAAATCAGACCATCATACCATGCTTCGGAATACACATCATATTTCAGAATACAACATAGGGCACACAATAACATAACCTGCCCGAGACTTGTCGAACAATGTAACCATAGAATGTATTAATAAAGTCGTGAGTAACCAAATATAGTTTAAAACATTTTCAAAGACTCAATGGGGTAATCAAAATGAACCGGCTTTTATAGACCAAAACAATAGTTAAATCAGATTTTCTTCCGAACGTCACTCGGGAACAGATCAATAGGATTTTTGAAATCATAGTTACGTATAAAAATCATATGCATAAAATCATCATCATAACTCATTAAACCAGTAAGAAATCCATATGCGGAAATCAAAGCGAAAATAGTATTAAATTTTTTCGAAGGTCACCAAGGTTAAGCATAGAAAAGCCGCGGGCCCCACGGACAGGTGCCAACCCCATCCGAGCCCGACTACGAGAGTTGGGGGAATGTTATGTCTCATGAAGTTACCTACTATGTTTCGGGGCGATCCGAGCTCGTATGCGAAAGTTACGGGCGTTCGTAGTTTTGGATTCGTTTAGGAACATAACTCTCTTAAAACCAATTTTTATGCAACTTTTGAAAATCAACCATACAAAACATATAAACCATCGTTTGTCCACATAAGGATGCCAACATCAAAAGCAAATATGACTCATAAACGTACTCGGATTTTAAGAATGGAATTTCCCCCGAAGCTCATAACATATCATAACTTAGTCGTATCTAAGACATGCCAAAAGAAGGAAGGTAAGCTTTACATACCTCGTACGCACCCAACGCTAATCCAAACTCAAGTTAAAGCCAACCTACGCCTCGGGCTCTCCAAGGTCTACAAACAAGTCATAATATGCCAACATTAGCTATAGGCATTTTGGCCATTTAATTCCAATTTCGCCCTTAATTCTACGTAAATTTGGGCGATATTTCCCCGTAAATAGCCCCCCGAGAATCTAACTCCGGCCAAATCAATCAACAACAACCACAACAACCAACCTAGCAACATTTATAATCAATCCGAAAGGCAATACAACAATAATAGCTCTTTTCCATCATTCAACAACATTCATAAATTCAATTCAACGATTCTGCTACTTTCAAGCCAACATCGACACTTATGCATTTAAATACTAACCCGAACCCATACCAACAATATTTAAAGACATTCTAAGCAATTCATACAACATTTCCAACAATCCAAAATTTTCTCCAATTCATCCGAGAACAGCCCCAAACCCGAGACACCCCTATAACCTTTCTTCATTTCAAAACCATGATTTGCATCAACAATTTACATTCTAACAATGCTATTCTCCTCAACATACAAATTACATTAAATGTACAATAGCCTCCAAATCAGTCCGCAACAATTACCACATCAATTTGAGTCATTAAACATTCATTTCCAACATAGAATTTGTAACGACGATGACTAAAACATTAAGCGACATTGATTCATTTCTTGTTACATGAATGGTCTACATTCGCCAACACAAAACATATACATATGTGGATGATTCTCAATCATTTCTTCACACTACAACCATCAACATGCTAATTAGACTTTAATTCATCACTTACACATAACACAACACACATACACTCCACACGGCTAAGCCTCATACACAAGACCTCAATTCCAACTTACTACATTTCATGATATTCATCCATTTTAACATACTACAACATGCATACAACCTTCATAACACATAAACAAGATCAAATCTTACCTTTCTTCTTTCAACTTCACAATAGCCTAGGGTTTCCAAGGATGAAAACTAATGGGTTGATCGCTCCAACGACGCTTCCACGCTACTTAGGGACCTCAAAATAGTGGTTTAGCATCAAGGAATTATTTTTGGGAAGGCTCAAATTGAACTTGGATTTTTCTTGGCTTGGCCGAGAGCCTCTCTTAGGCTTCAACTTCTTGCTCTTTTTTTTCTAAGTGTTGTAATGACTTAGGATGACTAGAAGTCATCTTTTAAGCTCTAAGATAATTCATCCAAGTGTCCCTTGTCCCACACAAGTGTTGGACCAATTAAAATTGTCCACAAATTGTGTGGGCCACTCCCACTCTACACGGCCACAACAAGGAGAAAAAGCATGATTTTCAAGTTCCACAATTTCCATTTTTGGTCCCAAATTTTCCTAATTGTCCCATGCCCACAAATTCATGCACAACTTATGTCTCAAAATAAAATCAAAGGTCAAAAATCCCGACTTTGTATCCCGGAATAATTTTGTCCTTAACTTATCATAATGTGCAAAAATGCGGGATATAACAAAAAGAGTTCGAGTTAAGATAAAAAGAGATGATTTGAGAAACTGACAACGAGATAAAGAAGGAAAGAAGGAATATGATTGGTAGATACGGCTGCATGCTATGGTAATAAAAGGAACTTCCCCCGAGATCCTTATACGGCTTTATAAGACTAGTTGAACATTCGAGGACGAATGTTCTAAAGGGGGGAAGGATGTTATATCCCGTACTTTGAACATTGGAACAATCCGGTTCAACTATGATAAGTTAGGACAAGACCATTAAGGATACGATCGGGACTTTTGACCTTCGATTTCGTTTTGAGACACAAGTTGTTCATGAATTTGGTGGCATGGAATATTTAGGAAAATTTGGGACCAAAAATTGAAATATGAAAAGTTGGCAAATCATGAAAAATTGCCATGTTGGCCATGTGGCTTGGAAATGGCCCCCACACATTTCAGGGCCAAATTTAATTGTCCAACATATGTGGGGCCATGGACACATGTATGAATCATCTAGGAGCTTAAAAGATGACTTCTAAGTCATCTACTCTCATTCTATACTTAGGAAAAAAAAAAGGAGAGAACTTGGATGAACACCAAGGGGTATTCGGCCAAGCCAAGAAAAATCCAAGTCGAATTTGAGCCATCCAAAAATTATTTCTTTGATGCAAATCCACTAATTGGAGGTCCCTAAGTAGCGTGGAAGTGTTGTTCGGATCATCCAACCATCGTTTTTTTGTAGATCGCAACCCTAGCGTATTGAAGTCAAGAAGAAAGGTAAGATTTAATCATGTTTTATGTGTTATGAATGGTGTATGCATGTTGTAGTATGCTAAAATGGATGAAAATCATGAAATATGGTATGTTGGAGTTGAGGTTGTGTGTGTAGTGCATGGCCGTATAAGTGTGTGTGTGTTGTGTTGTGTTGAAGCAATGAATTAAAGTCTAGTTAACATGTTGTGACTGTTGTAGAGGGGAGAAATGAATGAAAATCATAAAGATGGTAAGTTGGGGTGGTGGCCGAATGTATTACCAAGCGTAAATGTGAATGAACTAATTCTATTTGGAATTTGATTGTTGTCGTCGTGAATTCTATGTTGACGATAAGAGTTTAATGACTTCAAAATTGATATTGTAAGTGTTAAGCGGGCTGATTTTGAGGTTATTGTGCATTTGATGTAAATTGTATAATTATGAGAATGACATTGTTAGAGTGTGAATCATTGGTGCAAATTATGATTCGGAAGTTAGAATGTGTTATGAAGTGTTCTCGGGTTTGGGGATTGTTTTCGGGTGAATTGGAGTATTTATTGGATGGTTGGAAATATTGTGTGAATTGTTTATAATGTTCTTGAATGTTGTTGATATGGATTCGTACTAGCATTTAAATGTATGAGCGTTGATGTTGGCTTGAATGTAAGCCGTTGAATCGAAAGTATTGAATGTTGTCGAATGATGTTAAAGAGAGTTATTAATGTTATATTGCCTTTCGGATTGATTATTGATGTTGCTAGGTTGGTTGTTGTTTGTTGTTGTTGATTTGGCCGAGTTAAATTCTCGGGGTTGGTGTATTTACGGAAATGCTGCCCAAATTTCTGCGAATTAAGGGCTAATTTGGAATTAAATGCCCAAATGTTTATAGCTAATGTTTGGCATATTATGAATTGTTTTGTAGACCTTGGGCAGCCCGAGACGTAGGTTGGAATTAGCTTGAGTTTGGATTAGCGTTGAGAGAGATCAAGGTATGTAAAGCTTGGCCCTTCCTTCTTTTGGCATGCCTTAGTCGTAAATAGGCTATGATACGAGCTCGAGGAAATTCTACTCTCGCGATCCGACCATGTCCGTGATTATTATTTGTTTCTTGGTCTTCGTATGCATGATATGATGAAATATTGGCCCTATGTCTTTTGTATGACTAAGTTTCAAAAGTTGCATAAAAATTGGTTTTTAAAAGAGTTTTGTTCCTAAATGATTCCGAAAATTACGAAAGTCCGTAACTTTCACAAACAGAACCGGATCGCTTCGATATGCCCAAAAATGATTCCATGATGTATGATGACTATGTTTTCCATAGGCGGGCCCGGCTCGGGTCGACACCCGTTCGTGGGTCCCGCGACTCTCCTTTATGTACTTCTGACGACTTTTGAAAGAATATGATATGATTATGATCCCGATTTCAAGTACGATTAGTTTACTTACCTTTTAAGATTTGTGATAATGATCTTATGTATATGATTTTGATTTTGGTTTGGTTCGTAACCATGACGTTCGAAGTCCGATATGATATGTGATTAACCGGATGATATGACGATTCTATACATTTGTCGAAGTCCCGAGCCTCAAGTTATGTTATCGCGCGCACTATGGATCAAGTATGACGTGTATTCCGTGTATATGATGATATGATGATGATATGCATGATTATATTCACCGAGTCCCTCACTAGAGGGTACATGATGATATGATGACACGCTATACACCGAGTCCCTCACTGAGGGCGGACACGGACACGCTATATACACCGAGTCCCTCACTGTAGGCCGGGACACGCTATATGTATGTATATATGGGATGATGATATGATCTTACTTACCGAGTCTCTCGCTAGAGGGCCGGGACACGCTATATGTATACGCATGTGCAGAATGATTGTCTGATTGGGATATGGTATGAACATGTATGATTTATGTTTTGAGGGTAAGTTTTGTGGTTTCTGGTTACTGTATTCATGGCTCCTACTCCTTATTTAAAGTACGACTCTGCCTACTGTATTTCATGCTTTACATGCTCAGTACATATTCCGTACTGACCCCCTTTCTTTGGGGGCTGCGTTTCATGCCCGCAGGTACAGACGTACAGTTCGGTGATCCGCCCGTCTAGGACACCCATTCTGCAGTTTGGAGTGCTCCCTCTATTCCGGAGCCCACATTTTGGTATATACTCGTCCGTTGTATATGTATGAGTTTGTTCAGGGGTACGGCGGGGCCCTGTCCCGTCATATGATTCTCGTTGGTCATGTTCCAGAGGTACGTAGGACATATATGTGGGTTATGCCTATCCAGCACGTGCGTGTTTGTATATGTTATGTTACGGCGATCCCATTCGCCGTGGTAAACCCGTCGGCTTGCATTTGTATACACTTTGGGTCGTTGTTATTTGATAGCCTTTGCCGGCTTTTGATATATATATAGTTGTGTTTGAGATGTGTCCGAGACGCTTTATATAATCGAGACGGCTTGATATTTGTGTCTCCGTATGAACTATCTGTGTGTGATTCAAATTTGATGAATGTGTTTGGGTGCCCAACTCGGGCACTAGTCACGGCCTACGGGGTTGGGTCGTGACAATACCGCGGCCAAATATCCAGCGGAGCTCGACGAACCGGACATATCATACTCCAGAATATCATATAATGCGCACGATACATAACCGGCCCGGGACTCGGCAAAAGAAGCAATAACCATTTGCACGAGCAGAGTAGTGGGTAATCATATGCAATGCACAACACTTACAAAGACCCAACAGCATAACCAAAGCGAACTATTATTTACAACCCAAGATAATAGTCAAATCAGATTTTCTTCCGATTATCACTCGGGAGCATATCAAACCGAACATCAGGAACCATAGTCACGTATCAAAATCACGTACATAAAAATCCTTATTTCAGACTCTACAAATCAATAAGTAATCATACTCGGGAGTCGGAAAGATAGTCATAGTAAATTCTTTCAAAAATGGTCGTTAGAACCAAACATAGACAATCCGCGGACCCACGAACGAGCGTCAAAAACCAATCCGGGGCCCGCCATGGAAATCAAAGTCATTACTCGTCATGAAATCATTTGCGAAGATATCAAAGCGATCCGAGCCCTTTCTGAAAGTTACGGCCGTTCGTAGTTACGGAAATACGTTTAGGAGCAAAACTCTTTTTGAAAAACAAAACTTTTTATACAACTTTTGAAATTTAGTCATACAAAAGACATAAAGACCATAATTCGACCACATTAAGAACACAAATATCAAGAAACAAATAACAATCCGGTTCTGTCTAGGAAAGTTACGGATATTTGTAGGCATAAGATCCTTTCGGAACAAACCGTATACATAGCATTTCAAATCCAATCGTATCGAAGACATACGGTCCATAGCTTGACCATAGTAAGGATTCCAATATCAAGAAGCAAATATGAATCATAAACATGCTCGGATTTTTTTATTTTTTTTTAAAAGAATAGAATTATCCCCAAGGCTCATAACGTATCACAACTTACTTGCGTCTAGGACATGCCAAAGGAAAGAAGGATAAGCTTCACATACCTCGTCCGCTCTCCAAGTCACTCCAAACTCAAACCTCGGGCTCTCAAAATCTACACAATATCATTAAATACCAACGTTACTATAGGCATTTAGGAGTTCATTTCCAAACTAACACATAATTCTACGGAAATTTGGGCAAAGACTTCCCCTGTAAATAGGCCAACCCCGAGAATTTAACTCGGCCAAATCAACAACAACAATACCAACAACCAACCTAGCAACATCAATAATCAATCCGAAAGGCAATATAACATTAGTAACCCTCTTTTACATCATTCGACAACATTCTATATATTCGATTCGACGACTTACATTCAAACCAACATCAACGCTCATACATTCCAATACTAACCCGAACCCATACCAACAATATTCAAGGATAATTTAAACAATTCGTACAACATTTTAAACATCCCAAATAACACCCCAACTTACCCGAAAACTGCCCAAACCCGAGAACAATATCCATAGTCCATTTCTAACTTCCGAATCATGATTTGCACCAACAATCCACACTCTAACAATGTCATTCCCATAAATACATAAATTACATCAAATGCACAATAATCTCAAATTCAGCCCACAACACTTACGATATCAATTTGAGTCATTAAACTACTATCGTCAACATAGAATTCATAACGACAACAACCAAAATACTAATTAACATTAATCCATTCCTTGTCACGTAATATGGCCTATTTTCGGCCAACACTACATATATACATATTGATGATTCTCATCCATTTCTTTACTCTACAACACTCACAACATACTAACTAGACTTTAATTCATTGCTTCAAGACAACACAACACACACACACTTACACGGCCATGCACTACACACACAACCTCAACTCCAACATGCCATATTTCATGAATTTCCTCCATTTTAACATGCTACAACATGCATACACCATTCATAACACATAAAACAAGATCAAATCTTACCTTTCTTCTTCAACTTCACAAATAGGCTAGGGTTTGCGATCTACAAAATGGATGGTTTGATGACCCAAACAACACTTCCACGCTACTTAGGGACCTCCAATTAGTGGATTTGCATCAAAGAAATATTTTTGTGATGGCTCAATTTGGACTTGGTTTTCCTTAGTTTGGCCGAATGGTCAAGCTATTGTTCTTCAACTTCTTGATTTTTTTTCTAAGTATGGAATGAGAAGATGAATACTTAGTCATCTTTTATGCTACCATATATGTTACACAAGTGTCCTTGTCCCACACATGTGTTGGACCAATTAAAATTGGCCACAAAATGTGTGGGCCATTTCCAATAGCCACACGGCCAAAGGCCTTGTTTTGCATGATTTGCCAACTTCCAATTATTCCATTTTTGGTTATTTTTCCAAATGTTCCATGCCAACCAATTCATGAATAAATTAGGTTTTAAAACAAAATCGAAGGTCAAAAGTCCCGACTTTGTGTCCCGGAATGGCTTTGACCCTAACTTATCATAGTCAACCCGGATTGTCCCAATGCACAAAATACGGGATATAACAGGACGCAGTCAAGCACCTATCCATCAAATGTGGCCCTAGGACTCTCACAAATCGGTGCACTCGGTTACCCATATCCGCTACCATGGTCGGAGCATACCTAGCCGATGAATAGAAGCAGAGACTATACTATAAGGCACTCATACTTCATTGCCTAAGGTTCATGAACTTATCGCCTCTAGCTCGCCGGACCTCTGGAGGTAAGTAATGTCGGAGGAAGGCATCCACAAATTCTTGCCGTATCGAAGGAGGTGCATTGACTCCCCGTGAAGCCATCCAAACCGTATACCAATGAACCGCGACATCCCGGAGTCTATAGGATGCTAACTCTGCCGATTCAATGTCTAAAGCATGCATTAACCGAAGTGTCCTCAGCGTCCCATCAAAAAAGTTCTGAGGGTCCTCATTCGGCATTGACTCGAAAAATTTCGGAGGGTTCAAGCTAATGAAATCACGGGCCCTTACACTAACAGCCCTATCACCTTGCCCTGTACCTTGCCGCTGAGTCTGAGCGGCAACCAACTGAGTAAGTAAATGGATGGTCTCTTTCACATCTTGGCCTGAAGCATCTGGTGGAGGAGCTGGGGGCGCTGGAGCTGGGGATGAGCCTCCCTCATGCTCCTCAGAAATAGGCACTGAGTGGGAGAACTGGGATTGAGCCACATTCAGGGACTCACCCTCCTCTACAACCGTTGGTGGTACTCTTTCGGCCCACTTTTCTGCCACTGTCTTGCCCTTTTGGGCTACCATATCTTTTCACTTTACAGGCATTTCTGAAATACATAATACACGATTAAGGAAAGAGAAATTCTTATATCATGGCTCTATCGCACGATTTTATGAAAAAAGAAGGTCATTCATTCCTAAAATGCCCGCGAAAATTCCCGTTTATAAGTATGGCGCGTAACACACCCATAAATAAGACTCTACTAGACATGGCTCGTAGACACACCCTAGGACAAACCCAAGCCTCTGATCCCACTTTTATTGCGACCCAACTGGAGGGACATGACGGGCACCCGGTGCTAACCCACCCTGGCACCTCTTATCGTACATTCATTTTCCCACCTAGGTGAGCCACATGGCCTCCTCATGATTTCCATACATCAATAATGCTAATCTCATTGGGCAACCACCTATTCATATCATCATTAACAACTATGACCATATCCATATATATGTGCCGACGAGGCTATCAAAATAATATACAAAATGTGAGCCGGCGAGGCTACAAGACATCTAACCATACACAACTGTCTACGAGCCTCTAAGAAGAGTATGTAACATTATATAGGTGGGACAGGACCCCGCCATGCCATATGTATGTACACAAAAGAATAATACCAAAAGCTGTAGCTCCGGATGAAATGGAGCTCGTCTATGCAGTCCCTGAACAAGAAATCTATGAATCAAGCCTGTCTCCCTGTCCACCTGCGGGCATGATATAGCGTCCACAAAAAAAAAAGATGTCAGTACGAATAATGTACTGAGTATGTAAAGCATAATCGGCATCATAGTAGAAGCATAAGAATTAGCATAAGAAGTAGCATAAGAAATAGCATAAGATAG
>NW_026719198.1:0-11860 GCF_029784015.1 Lycium ferocissimum | reverse complement strand
TGTTCGGTTATGATAGACTTTGGCAAGAGGTAGTTGTCGAGTGTATGATATGTTCGGGGTTCTGCTTGTAAGCGGCTACGTGTTTGCCGTGTTTGTAAGGGGTATTATGTTACCGATGTGTTTGGCAAGCGGCTATATAAGCCGAAGTACGTTATGCCTTATATTGCGAGATTTTATTTGGTTTGAAAAAAACGAGAGGGCATGTTTGTTTTCTGAAAAATTTTCATTACGTGTGTATGCTATGTTTTGTGGGCCCAGTATGGGTATGAGTGTTACGTTAGTCAGCGGGTTCGCTCGGCCCTAAGTAAGGGTCGGGTGCCCGTCACGCCCTAACGGAAATTGGGGTGTGACAATATCAAACCGAACTTTGGAAATCATAACTACATATCGGAATCAAAAGCGTATCAATCCGCATTTTTGACTCGGTAAATAAGTAAGTAATCATATTCGGGGGTTAAGATAACAAACATGCTAAGTTCTTTACAAAAACGTTAAAACTATACAAAGAAAGTCTCGAGGGCCCACGGACGAGCATCAACCCCGCCCGAGCCCGCCTATGAAAGTTGGGGGATATTATGCCTTATGGAATCACCTATGAAGGTTTCGGGGCGATCCGAGCTCGTCTACGAAAGTTACGAGCGTTCGTAGTTACGGAATCTATTAAGGGCACAATTCTTTATAAAACATTTAAAATTCATTCATATCAAAACATAAGAACCTTAGATTGTCTACATTAGGAAGATTAACCTTAAGAAGCGAAGAAGAAACGCATATAAGCTCGGATCTTAAGAGTGGAGTTCCCCGAGGCTCGTATGATATTTACCTTACGTCTAAAACATGCCAAAGAAAGAAAGGGTGAGCTTTACATACCTCGTTCGCTCTCCAAGCTACTCCAATATCACGTCGTGGACTTCCCAAGATCTACAATACGTCATTAAATATCAAACGTTAGCTCAAGGCACTTAGGAACCCGATTCCAACAACCACCAAATTCTACAGAAATTTGGGCAGCATTTCCCCTGTAAATACACCAACCCCGAGATTTCAACTCGGCCAAATTCATCAACAACAACACCAACAACCAAACTAGCAACATTGATAATCAATTCAAAACGCATTCTAACATTAAACACTCTTTTCTACATAGTTCAACAACATTCACAATATTCCAATATACTCACTTCAACTACTTACATTCCAACCAATATCAACGTTTATGCATTCGATTACTAATCCAAAACCATTCAAACAATATTCAAGAACGCTTTAAACAATTCACACAATTTTCCAAACAACCCAAACCACACTCCCACCTTACCCGAAATCTCTCCCCAACTCAACATAACAACTCTAACACATTTCTTTCTTCTAGAACTCATGAACTACACCAACAATTTACACTTTAACAATGTCATTATCACAAATGTAGACCCTACATAAGAATTACATTAACTTCCAAATCAGCCCACAACCATTACGACTTCAACTTGAATCATAACACTCCCATTATCAACTTAGAATCTACACAACAACAACAACCAACACACTAAATAAAATTAATTCATTCTTGACATCCACATTACATATATACACGGTTCCAACACCATATATACGGCCATTCCTCAACATACATAATCCCATGAGTTTCATTCATTTTCTACACTCTACAACAACACATAAACATGCTACATACAATTAATTCATCACTCCTTCTACACAACACACACCACACGGCCAAACTCCCCTACACACGGCTACACCCCAACATGCATATTTTCATGAATTCAATTCATTTTCTACATACTATAGCATGCACAAACCATTCATAACACATGAAAAAGAAGATTGGGCCTTACCTTCTTCACTTGTTTCTTCAACTTATCTAGAGTTTATTCTTGAATAAATTCTTGTTCTTGCTACTCCAACAACCACTCTATGTTGTTCTTCACCTTCTAATGAGTTGAAATGCTTGAAGAAATAATTTTTTTGGAGAGGATTTTGATCTTCAATTTTTTTCTTTCCTATGGCCGAATGGAGCCTCTTTTTGTCTCCAAGGTTCTTGAATTTTCTAAAATGAAGGAGAAGATGAATATGATGACTACTTAGTCATCTTTTAATTTCTCATATTGGCCAACCATGTGGCCATGGCCCACCCCCAAGTGGCCGGCCACATGGCCCTCTCTTTTTTTTTTTTTTGAAATTTCAACTTTCCAAAAATAGAATACTTTCCAAAAATGGAATTTGACCCCAAATGTTTCCTTAACACTTCCATGCCAATAAAATCATACACAACTTATGCTTTTAAAGCAAACAAAAGTCTCTACTTCATATCTCGGAATGGTCTTGTCCTTAACTTATCAAGGTTGACTCGGATTATCCCGACGTACGAAATACGGGATATAACAGTTTACATAGTCATATCATAGCATACCCGACCATGAAGGATCGGTGTTTCACATACCCGACCATGGCAAGGCTCGGTGAGTATACATACCTGGCCCTACCAAGGCTCAGGGTTATCCGTACCCAACTGCAGTGGTGTGCGCGCGATACATAACATACCCGGCCATATATGCTCGGTGTTACATAATAATCATACATAGACACATATACGTAGGAGCTCATAAGCATCTTTGAAGTCGTTACTATCGTCGTTCATTACATCTATCCCTAGAGGATTACTAATCATATAAGGAATTTAGTACAATCGTATCATATCGAGTGTTATATCCCGCGTTTTGAATAATCGGATAATTCGAGACAATCGCGGGAAGACGACAAGCAAGGCCATATTTTATTTTGTTTGACATGTGAGTTGCTTATGAAAAATTTAGAAGTAAAAAATAATGAGGAAGGTCAGGGCATAAAGGGAAATTTGCAGTATGACTCGTGGAAATATGGAGAAAGACGAAGGGCAAATTTGGAAGTTGGAAAAATATTTCATAAATTACAAGAGTTAGCCCAAAAGTATAAGTGGGCTTGAATTTTTTTTAGAAAAAAACAAGGCCCAACCGGCCATGGTATGGGCTAGGTCCATGTGGGGGCTAATTTTTTTTAGAATAAAAGATGACTTAGTAGTCATCTTATCCATTGAGCTCTCTAGAGTTTTCAAGAAATAACAACAAGAGAAAGAAGAGGAAAAGTTCTAGGGCCATTCGGCCATAGAGGAATTCCCAAGAAAATTTGCCAAAAATTCTTTCAAAAATCATTTTCTACCAAGTAAAGGGTGCTTAACAAGGTGGAGGGTTCATTAGAGCAAGAAAAGCACAAGTTCATGCAAGTTGAGATTTCTAGCCAAGTGAAGAATTGAAGGAAAGGGTAAGGTTTAATCCTTTCTTACATGTTATGGATGATTTTGTGTGTTGTAGCATGTTAAAAGTGGATGAAACTCATGGAAGAGAAATCATGTTGTGGCCGTGAGATGTAATATATGTATGTGTGTGTGGAAATTGTGTTCTAATTACTTCATCTAGTGTTTGGTTGTTATTGTTGTGAATACTATATTGATAATGGAAATTGAATGAATTTGGAGAGAACGTGGTTGTGTGTGTGTGCATGATGAAACCGTGAGTGTGTAGTGTGTATGTGGCCGTGTATACATGATGTATGGCCGTGTATATTGGTGAGTTGTGGAAGAATAATGAGCAAGTTATATTTAATGTTTTAGTTATTGTGTTGTAGATTTTATATTGCAAATAAAGGATTGATAAGTTTGGTGAAGTATTGATAATTGGAAGATTATGTATATTGAAAGACAATGTTCTTGCATGGGTAGTATGAAATGGTATTAGTATGAAGTTGTTGGAATATATATTATAAGGTTGCTATTGTGTTCATTGAAGTCGGAAGGTTTTGAAGGAAGTAGTAAAATTGAGATCATGCATCTTGAATGGAATATGTGAATTGCTAGTGTGATTGTTGAATTATGTTAATAGTTTGGCCGGGTTCGAATTCCCGGATTGTGATTGATGAGAAATTTGGCTATATTGAATGTTGAGGATGGTATATCTACAAAGGAAGTGCTGCCGAAATTTCGGTAGCCAAGTGTTTCCTTAAGATTCTAACTCTAAGAATCCTAATAAGAGTTTTGGTAAACATGACCAATTTGCGGATTTTGACGAGATTGCGACGTGAATTTGGAATAGCAAAAGGAGCGGAAAGAGGTATGTAAGGTTTCACCCTTCTTTCTATGGCATGTCTTAGATATAATAAGTTGGGTACGAGCCTCGGGACGACTCTATTCCCCGGAATCCGCATCCAAAGTTTTCCTTTTTTCCTTCGGAGAATTGAATTAGAAAGTGCGCGAAATGTTGGAAAGACCTTCTAAACCCCTAGAACTTGTATAAAGAGAACCCGATTATCTTAAATCATTATAGATAACGCTATGACACGTAGTATATGTAATTTATGTACGCTATCTCACCCGGCCCGAGGTGGGCCCACTGTTCCCGGAATTTTCCTATCACCTCGTTTGACTTGTTTTGGAGTAGAATCCTAAGGGAATCCTTGACCCTTGTCCCGATTGTCAAACGATAAGTACAGTATTATCCTAGTGCAAGTGTATCCATGATGAATGTGATCTTACAGTGATAACGATGAAGCCAAAGATGAGAAAAGTGCCCACGTTAGATATGTAGGTGATATACTTTGCTATAGAAATGAAAATATGAGAATGTTAGCTATTTCTGGATATCCCAAGTCTATTATAGGTAATGACTATTCTAAGGATTCTAAATACATGGAATTATGCCTTATGACCCCGATTGATGTGTGTATCCAACATACGTATATGTATATGATAACGAAATCGGGGGGGGCTATATAGACGATAAATATACATGATATAAGTATATGTATATGATAGCAGGATCAGAGCGCTATAGACGCTGGTAAATATATACGATATAAGTATGTGCATATGACAAAAAAGAATCAGAGCGCTATAGACGCTGACATATGTATATGATACGAGTATATGTATATGACGAAAGAGCCAGGGCGCTATAGACGCCGATATTTATACATGAGATATGCATATATTTACGGGGAAGATAGAGATAAGGGCAGAGCGTTATATACGCATATCCACCTGATCAGTTGGCATTACATGACATGATATCGTCCCGGACGCGGGATGCCCGGACGCGGGATGTGTATAATAAGGGTTAAATGGATCGGCTGCCGACGCCTCGGCAATACGATATGTTCTATTCTTGTATGTATATATATATATGGACAAGGTAAGATTCTTAAAGGAAAGCTAAGCAAGCGCGGCATTTGCCCAAGGGCACTTATATGTACAGGTTATGTTTCTATCCCAGGACATGTGTTGTAATTCTTTTATGTCGTTATACATGATTTATGTTTTTCGCATATTACTATCCATGCCTTACATACTCGGTACACTATTCGTACGACGTCCCTTCTTGTGGACGCTCGCGTTTCATGCCGCGCGAGTCGAGGACATGCGGATTTGATCTTTAGGAGCTCTACCGGCCTGCCAGCGACAGCGCTCGGTTGCTCGGAGCCTCACTTCTGTGGTACTCTTTTGTGTATATTTTCGGGCACAACAGTACTCGGCCCTTTCTATGTATAAGTGTACTATGTCTAGAGGCTCGTAGACAGATATGTACGGTCAGTTATGTACAGTTAAATATGTGGTATTTTGGCATCTTAGTGCTGTTGTATGAAGTGATAGCGAAGCTAACTAGTCTATGTACATAATGACGTCGATGTTAATGTTCAGTTCGAGAAAAAAAAATACGGAACTGTTCATACGACTTGCTAAGAGGTACAGGTAAAATGATAGGTAAGGGGTGCTCGGTACAAGTATCGGGTACTCGTCACGGCCCCTAGTTGGGTCGTGACATCGAGGATCATGAGCTTAGTAGCTTTTAAACATAGAATCATTTGGAGGACATCATAGGCTCATAGACGAATAGATATTTGGCCAAAGAACCATGCCTTATGAAATAAGGGTTAGCCTTACATACCTTTCCGTTCAACTATTCTATCACTTGCACGTTCTCCTTCAATGCTCACGTTTCTACCTTCATTAGAGTTATACTATCATTAGAAAATCAATAGCTTAGCATACATGACTAAAGCTAGAGAAAATTGGAAAACATCTCCTTTATTTATACAACTTCCTCCATATCATATATCAACTCCCAAACATCAATAATAACATTCACAACATCGTAACAATAGTCTTTATTCACCTACATTATCCTTACTTCTTAATTCACTTCCAATCATCCATATCCATGATCATAGCACACTATTACATTCATTCATATACAATGTCCATCCTATGTTCTTAACATCATTTATTACATAACCATAATCACAACATATCAAGAATCATGACTCAATCCAAGCTATTACTAAAAAATGACACTATTCCCACATTCATGACCCATTTTCTGTATTCTTCTACGATCCTAGTGTTTCAACCTCTCAATACCTTAAACAACATGGAAATACCATAAAACTTACCTTAGATGGTGTAGGAATGAACCTTGGGTGGAAACACTTCACTTGAGCAAAACCTTAGTTTCACCTTCACTTGGATTCCTTGTCTTAAATGAACTTTAATGGGTTTCTTACACTTGATTCTCTTGGCATGATGAAGTTCATCGCTAATATCCCTTGAATTCTTATGGGAGAAGTGTGGATAAATGTTCTAGAGAGAAGGGGAGTGAAGGGGAAATGAAATTAAATTACTTGAACCCCTTATTAATAATACTCAAATCGGCCACGACCATTTTCTACGGACCAACATATGGTCCGTATAAATTATACTGACCGTATATCTGGCCGTAGATTTGGTCCAGTGAGGTGTGCTAATCTGGGCTGATTATACGTCTCGTATAATGCCCAGTCTTTCCGAACTCATTCTCGTCGACTCGTTTGATCTCCAATCCTTATGGAACCTTCTTGACACTTGTTTATCACCTCATTAACAATCTAGGGGACATTCTATAAAAATTTCGCCCGAGTTTCCCCTGTAATATGGCACTACCATCCTGTCACAACAGCCCATAATAACAATGCCTCACAAGGCCACAGAATAATAGCATTAGAGTTTGGCCACACACAACCCAAATGCATAAAAAGGAAAACATACATACCTTATGATCTTGATGTCTCATCTTGGATCTCTTCCGGAAATTTAAAATAAGTGCGGGTACTTGGATTTCATATTTCCTTCCACTTCCCAAGTCATTTCTTCTCGGTTATTGTTTCTCCACAAAACCTTAACTGAGGCCACTTCATTGTTCCTAAGCCTCCGTACTTGCCTATCTAATATGGCAATGGGTACCTCTTCATAAGTCAACTTTTCCGTCACTTGAACATCATTTGCTTGCACGATCCTAGTAGGATCTCCAACACATTTACGAAGCATCGAAACATGGAAAACTAGGTGAACTGACTCTAAATCAGGGGGTAGATCTAATTTGTAAGACACTTTTCCTAACTTGCGCACGATCTCATAAGGCCAAATGTATCGGGGACTTAACTTCCCCTTTTTGCCAAATCTCATAACGCCCTTCATCGGCGACACCTTTAAGAATACCCAATCTTTAACTTGGAACTCTAAGTCCCTTCGACGATTATCCGCATAGGACTTTTGACGACTTTGGGCTGCTAATAGTCGACCTTGTATGAGCTTAACTTTTTCTACGACTTTGGGCTGCTAATAGTTGACCTTGTATAAGCTTAACTTTTTCTATGGCTTGCTGGACCAAGTCTGGCCCTATCAATTTAGTCTCTCCTGCTTCAAACCACCCAATTAGGGGTCTATAATTTTGTCAATATAAAGCCTCATACGGTGCCATTTGGATGCTAGAATGATAACTATTGTTATAAGCAAACTCAATAAGTGGTAAGTGATCATTACAATTTCCTCCGAAATCCAACATACATGCCCGTAACATATCCTCAAGAGTCTGAATGGTACGTTCAGCTTGTCCATCCGTCTGTGGGTGAAATGTCGTGCTAAGGCTCACTCGAGTCCCCATACCCTCTTGGAAGGACTTCCAAAAATTAGTTGTAAACTGAGTCTCCCTATCAGTGATAATCGATGTTGGAACACCATGGAGTTGCACTATCTCTTTAACATAAAGCTTTGCATAATCTTCTGTCATATATGTAGTTCTGACCGGTAAGAAATGAGCTGACTTCGTCAGCCTATCCACAATCACCCATATAGAGTCATACTTGCGTCGAGAACGGGGCAAGCCTGTAATGAAGTCCATGTTAATTACTTCCCACTTCCAAGTTGGAATTTCTATAGTCTGCAATAATGCGCCCTGCTTTTGGTGCTCGATTTTTACTTGTTGACAGTTGGGACATTGAGCTACAAAATCCGCTATATCCTTCTTCGTCCCTGTTATATCCCGCCTTTTTGCATAATCGGAAAATTCGAAATAATTGTGATTTATGAGAAAGAAGGCCATGTTTGAATTTTTCTTAGTAGGGGTGTGGCGGATATGAAAACTTGAATGTGGAAACGCCGGAGAAGGCTTAAGGGCAAAATTGAAATTTTGGAAATTTGTTTCGGGAATGATAAAATATGATTTGTGAAGAATTGGGCTCAAAAAAAATATATGAAATTAAGGCCCAAAACAAGAGGGGGGCCGGCCAACTATAGGTCAAGCCCACCCAATTAATAAAAATTTCCATGTGCCTATCATGTGACAAATTATTCATGAGATATATATTCATGATCATCTCTAGAATTTTCAAGAGAAATCAAGAAATATTGAGAGGAGAAAGAACAAGAGAGAAAAACGGCCAAGGAGAAAAGAAAAGAAAGAAAAAAATTCTTGGAGCTAAATCCTTGGTTCAAAAATTCATTTCTTGTGGGATTATTACTAAGTGCAAGGCTCTCTACAATTTAGTATAATTATTTTGGCAAGAGGACAATTCTAGTGGCAAGTGAAGAACTTCAAGGAAAGGTAAGAATTTTATGCTTTTGTTATGTTATGGGAGGTGTATGTATGATGTAGTAAGTGGAAAATGAATGAAAAGCATGAAAATTTTGTGTGTTGGGGTGGTATGCATGTTGGCCGTGAGTATGCATATATTGCATGACTATGATGACTTGAATTTATGTTGGAATCTTGTTGTAGTTATAGTAGAAATTGTATTGGAAGTGGAGCTAAATGAATTAGTGAGAGTTGGCAAAATTAGTGTATGGCCGTGGCTATGGAAAAGTGTAAGATGGTGATGAATTGCTTTGTTTAATATGTTAGTTGTGTCGTTATGATTCTTATGACATAAATAAAGGTTTAATGAATTGAGACGGCATTGAAAATGGTTGTATGTTGTTATGGGGAATTTGGTGAATTTTATGTGATTTTTGTATAAGCATGGAAGTAAGGTTTAAATGCGAATTATGGTTATCGTTAATGAGTTTGGAAGGAAAATAATGTAGTTGGGTAGCTTTGGGTCGCATTGTTGAAGTTAGAATGGAAGTTATGATATTATGAAGAAAGTAGTACTATTCATGTTAGAATGTGTTTAGATCGATTGTTGTTGTTGTTGTTAAGGATGTTGTTTGGTTGTTGTTGGTTGTTTGAGCCGAGTTGAATCTCGGGGGGTATTATAATTATAGTGGAGGTCTGCAGAAATTTCGGTAGACAAGTATTTAACCAAAGTTTGAAATGTTAGCTCTCAGAATAATGTAATGGTAAAGGTGACCATTTTGCGGATTTTTGACGAAACAAGAATCGATATTGGACGAGCGTAAGGCACAACAAAGGTATGTAAAGTCTTGCCTTTCATTCTTTGGCATGTTACGGTGTAGTAGGCTTGAAAGCGAGCCGCGATCGCACTTTCTGCTTCTCATGCTGCGAGATTGGAAATAGCGCAAAACCATTCGGTATTATGGATTCATTCTTTTACCTTTTATCGGCAAAATTGCCTATATGTGCCTAACCTCCATAAATGGAGTCGGAATACCCTAAGATGGTTACGGACGACTCCCTGGGTTTATCACCCATAATTTACGTACGCCACTATGGTTGGGTCCGAGGTGGGCCACAAAACCCGATACTCCCTTATGGTTCAAATCGATTTATTTACTTCGTTCTTCATAGGTAACTCTTAATTATGTTTCCGTCCGGACTAATAAGCATTATGATTATCTTTCTGAATCTTGATATTATTCTGACATCTGAAACGATTCTGGATACTATGCTTTGACATAATCTGACTACTTTGATTTGACCTATCTTCTGAACTATTTCAGTTACATTAAGTACGATGTCGGTACGTATGTATATGGTTTCTCATTAGTCGGCATTCGTGGATGCCTCAACGCTTCCTTCGCGCCGGGCCGAGGTTACGTGATTCATGCACTTTCACGCATTGTTCACCGCGTCCCTCGGATGTGCGGGCCGGGATCTGTCTCTATCGATTATGATCGATTATGATGCGATTATGTGATATTATGGGGATGGCGGCGGGGATGGCATTTGATACGATTTGTCTGTCCACCGCGTCCCGTACTACGAGGGCGGGTTACGATACCGCGTCCCTTATTAAGGGCCGGGATCGATTTATGATATGTATGTACGTATATGCTTATGACTCTGCATGCGCACGATGCGAAACTCGATTTGGATAAGGATGCGTACGTCACATTTACGTACGTACGTCCGGATTACGATTCTGTCTGTCATACTTCGAGTCTTTGGTTACCGTACGAGAGTACGTACGTCACATACTCTCGTATGTATTGTGTGCCTCCGTCGGCCGCATTTCCTCAAATCGACATATTATGATTTTGTCCGTACGCTACGTAAGTTTGACTCGGCTATGGATCCGATTACGTAAGTTACGGTTTTACGTATTCTGATTATGATTATGTATGTTACATTTCCGCTTTACATACTCGGTACACTTTCGTACTGACCCCCTGCTCTTCGGGGGCTGTGTTACATGCCCACAGGTACAGACGCGCCGCACGGTACGCCGCCAGTTTAGGTTATCGGTCTGCTGTTTGAAGAGCTCCCTTTGATCCGGAGCTGATACTTTTGGTATATATCTTCTGCTGTCTGTTTGTTCTATATATATGATCATTTGGGTACGGCGGGGCCACAATCTCGTTACATCCCGTATTTTGAACGACGGGACGATTAGGGTTAACTATGATAAGTTAGGGTCAGGACCATTCCGGGGTGCGAAGTCGGGACGCGTGACCTTCGATTTTGTCATAAGACCTAGGTATGTATGATTTTATTGACATGGATCATTTAGGAAAAAATTGGGACCAAAGATGGAATATTGGAAAATGGCCAATTATTGAAAAATGGAGGAGTAAAACATGGCCATGTGGCCGGCCACCTTTGAGTGGGCCATGGCCACATGGTTGGCTATTATATGAAATATAAGGATGACTTAAGGGACCATTTCATTATCATCTCAAGACTTAGAAAAATCAAGAAGGTTGGAGAAAAAAAAAAGAGTTGAAGGGTTCGGCCATGGCAATGAAAAATCAAGACCAAGATTAAGCCTTCCCAAAAAATTTTCTTCTAAGCAAATCTACTAAATCAAGGGTGCTTGATAACGTGGAGTTGTTGTTTCAAGCGTTGGATTGTTCGTTTTCATCCTTGGCCAACTTTGGACAAGTTGAGGAGTTGTGAAGAAAGGTAAATTCTAATCTTGTTTTATGAGTTATGGAAGGTTTATGTGTGTTGTTGTATGTTGTTATGGATGAAATTCATGGAGACTTTGTAGTTGAAGTTGAGGCCGTGTACATGGTAGTTAGCCGTGCATATGTGTATTATGTTAAAAGTGATGAACTAAGTTTTATGTAGCATGTTTGGTTATTGTAGAGTGTTGAAAGGAA
>NW_026719197.1:0-12184 GCF_029784015.1 Lycium ferocissimum | reverse complement strand
CAACTTTTTCCCGGGCCCCAAGTCGAGTTTGTCCGTTATTTTTTGGATCCGTGATGGGGTTTTGCGCCGCCGTGGGGGATATGTCCCTGGGGCGGCCCACCCGATATGTCAAATTGTGGGGTTAGAAATTTTGTTAATCCGATTTTGTCAAAAATTGAACTTCACTATGTCTTATAGATTGTTCGTTTAGAGATTTAAAAAAAAAAAAATTATGTGCGTAAAAGTCCGAGGGTTCGCTCGGCTCAGTAAGGAGCCCGGCGCCTCCATCACGTCCCATGGAATTGGGGCGTGACAGCGATCGACCAAATAACGATCCCGGTCCCGTCACATATCGATTGCATCCGATCCATCATATCGACTACATAAGCGGACGCGTATCCGGCCAACGAATCAAACTCCAAAAGCTTGCACTCCGGACGCTCGCCCTCTCGCTTCAACAAGCACAGAATTTGTCTGCTCTCGGCTCGCGCGTGGCCTGCGAGGCAGAAAATGGCCAAGAAAGGCCCCGGTAAACTCGCTCTCCACATGGTGGAGGGGCACCCTCTCCCCGCCGGGCAGGCTCCCAGACTCGTGCCAATTAGCCGGCCCATCATGCAATCGGTATGACGCTAACTCGACGGTACTCGGTCTCGGAGAGTCCCTATTGCCGCAACGTACGGCGCATCTCCCGAACAAATTCCCGAGGATCCTCCTCGCGGGCTTTGACCCGAAAAACTCGGGGGACCACAAGTCGCAGAAATCACGGGCCCTCCGACCCGTCATACTCGTCCGTACGATCACCCCCGATCCGTACTCGCCAACTCGGGCGCCATCAATCCGGGTCAGCAATCGGATCGCATCTGCATCGCCCGATCCTCCCGCCCCTGGTTGAGGAGCCGGAGGCTCGGCACTCGCACCTCGGGCCGGCGGTAGAGCGCCGACTGCCGCCTGCCGCTCCAAGCCCCTCTAATACCGGCGTGGCCGAACCGTCGTCGAGGGCACAATCTCGTGTACGGGCTCAACACGGGCCCCCGGTAACTCTCCGGCCCGGGCCGGTCTCCCCCACCGCCGTAGACTTGCCCTTCCGGGGCGTCGCCTTCTCGAGGCATCGCCGAAAACATAACAATTCGTTAGGGAGGAGTCATCCCGATAACACAACTCTATCGCACGATCTAAGATCGTAGGGAAAGATAAAATCCTAAATGCCCCGTAGCTACCTCGCTTATAGATGTGGTGCACAACACACCGATAAACAAGACTCTACGGACACGGTGCCGTAGACATTCCGAGGACGAATCGCTCTGATACCACTTTTGTCACGACCTAACCCCGTAGGCCGTGACTAGTGCCCGAGCTGGGCACCTAAACACACTTATCAAACAGAACCACATACGGATGGCTTATGTCAATAATTCCTTTCTACACAATTGGACAACATTTCATTTATATTCAAATAAACTACATATGATCAATTCAATACCAATGCTATCAAGTTCAAATACCAATCCAAGGTCATTCAATTAAGATTCAAGAACATTTCAAGCAATCCGCTCAATGATCAAACAAGCCAAACCAATACATGCTTTTCACCCGAAACCATTCCAATTCAACTAGAACACTACCAACACCTTTCTTTCTTCCACATTCATAAATTATGTCTGCCATATATACGTTTACAACTCCATTTTCATAAATTCAAGAAACCATATCAAGATCACATTATCTTCCAATTCAGCCCACACGATTATAACCTTAACTTGGATTATTAAAACTTCATTTTACATCATAGAATTCACAACGACGACAACCAAAATACTACATAACATTTGCCCATCATGTTCTACCAAAACAGCCCCTACACGGCCAAGTCTTCAACATACATAATTCCATGAAGTCCATTCATTTCTACACATTCTACCACACACACAACCATCCATAATACATAATCCAAACATGCTAAATAAATTAATCCTTCACTCCTATATAACCTCACATACACACGGCACACACACAACATACCACAACTTCATGAATTTCATTCATCTTCCCACTCCACAACACACACAAACATCCATAACATATGAAAAGAGGATTGAACCTTACCTTTTTCCATTCAACATCTTCATTCGGCTAGGCTTGTGTATGGCGAGAACGAACGATTTTCTTGTTCCAACAACCACTCCACGTTGACGAGGGCCTTCTAATAAGTAGAAAGACTAGAACAGAGAAATTTTCCACGATCAAGATGGAGGGGCAAGCTTCGGCCACCCCTTGGCCGAGCTCCTCTCTTTCTTTGCTTTCCTTTTCTCTTGAATTTTCTAGACTTGCCAAATGATGAAGTGTGTCTAATATTTTCATATATATACATCTATATACATATATATAGTGGTGGCGCGCACATGTGTACACATGGCCGGCCCCCTTTCTTTTTTTTTTCTTTTTTTTTTCTTTTCTCCAATTTTCTTCAATTTTCTAGAAATTTCTTTAAGTTGTAAAAGATGAATAACTCCTTGACTTGGTCAACCCTTTCCCACATTATGCATGTATTGCAATATAAGATAAGCACATATCCCCTTTAATGGCTTAAATTAATTGGCCAACCATGGGTGAGACCCATGCCAACATGGACGGCCACCTTGGCCATTTCATGAAATAATTTTACCAACTTTTAGCCTCCAATTTCTCCTTATCCCAAATTTACCCTTAATGCTCCATTCCAATAAAAAGGATGAATACGCAACTTATACATTCTAAAAAAAAATTATAACCTTGTCCTTAACTTCCCGCCATTAACTCGAAATATTCAAATGTACAAAATGCGAGGTATAACATCCTTCCCCCCTTTAGAACATTCGTCCTCGAATGTTCAACTAGTCTCGTGTGGTCTGCTAAGGATCTTGGGGGGGGTGGGGGTTTCTTTTATCACCACGGCATGCAATCTCATCCATCGATTATATTCCTTCCTCATCTTTACTTAATCCCTTTATTGCCTGCAATGCACTTCTTCTACTTCTCAGCCCTCGTGTATTTGACCGGAATTTAGCTAGTATCTCGCTCTTATTTAAATATTTATCTCTACTATCGTTGTCTTGGCTATCCTTTCATCAGTCCTTATTCCTTGTTGGCTTTCCGATGCGGACTTCTTATTATTATGGTTATATACAGTTTCACATTGATACTTCCCGTGATTCCACAGCATATATTCCCACGTTTGGATTTCTTAGTGGTCCATAAACCTTCTTCTAACATCCGGTGGACTCTTTTATTTTCCTTCATGAGAGCGTAATTCTCTCTTCCCTTCAAAAGTCTTTCCAACTACTTCCCGCTTCCTTTTACTCCAATCATTCTTGTCATTCCGAATGTCCTTTTGGGTTCATTTCTCCTTGCCGATATCCTTCGTACCTTTAGCTCGAAGATCTTTCTCGCCACTTCACTCTCCTGTCCCACCTTACGTTGCAATCTCTGCAAAAATATATGAAGGTATCCAGACTAGCCCACGAGACACCTCAGCGTCGCTTTACTAATCCTTATGTTCCACCTTGTCTTCCCTTCTCTTATCTTACTAATCCTTACTAATATTGGCTTAAACCATCGTTACATTCTTCCGTAGTGTCCCCGAAATGTCACAACCGCCTTGTCCTTGCTAAACCTTCGTTCTTCTTATCAAATACTTACTTAGTCTTATTCTTAGCATACCAATACTCACAGATGGCATCACTGTCCTTGTACAACTTATATACGGACGTTCAATCTTAGACGTGGTTCTTTCGTCACTTCTCGCATTTCTTATTCATACTAATTCCCGCTCGTCCTATTTTGTCATATTCCTTTCCCTTCCTTTGGTCACCCTTAAATTCCTCACTTCCTACCGTAAAGGTTTCCTACTCCCTCTTCTTATCACTTACAAGTTGCAATAGCATTAGCGAACAACTTTATAGCCAACATCTTGGCCCTTAATCTAGCATAGCGTCGCTATCCTTCCTGTTATCTCTTAAGTTGTTCCATATCGTCTTCTTATCATACTCTTGTCCTCATACGCATCCACTTATGGCTGGTTTTCCGATCTTACTAGTTTATTTCAGTAAAGGGTCTCATTTGTAGCTCAGGCATCCATATCAAACACATTACCGTGTCGATTGTTTCCAGCCCATCCTTGCATTTCCTCTCACCCGCTTCCCTCGTGGTGTACTTATATCATTATCTATTTATACTTGCCTCACGTCCTTACTTCCAATCTCAATTAGGCAATACTCTTACTCCGACAACAAGTATCCAAAGTTCTCTCGGAATATTATCTTTACCCCAACCTATATTGGGTGCTCCCTTTGGTATCCCCTCATCATTTCTCCCATTTGTGCCTATCTCTTCTTCTGTACACGAGAAATCTTATGCCCTCCCTGTATCATTCAAGATACATTACTCCTACATAATCTTTCTCTCATTCTCAAAACGTATTCCGTTCATCCACATTTACCTGTATCATACCAGTCATCTTCTGGCATTTATTCCATCTTGTTTCTCCTCGTCCTACAACTTGGCCTTCCGCCGTCTCGACACTTACGGCACTCATTTTTCCTCGTTTCTCAACTTTCTATAACTTGGCTTTTCATTGTTCCGTCACTTACGACACTTGTGTCTTCCGTCACACATCATAACCTATTACTACACGGATGTCTCGCTTTCTTCTTACCTCCTTCTTCCGTTAGCTCCTCTTCCTTACCGACCTGATGATCCGCCCGTCCTACGCGACCTTTTATGGCTTCTGTCCGCTCCGTAAATTCTTATTCTCCTTAAATTAATCTAACTTCTCATTTGCCTCTTACGCCTGAATTTGTGAGACTTTTTCAAAAAACTTCCCAGGGGGTCACCCATCCTAGAATTGCTCCCACGCCAAAGACGCTTAACTTTGAAACTTTGATGGAATACGACGCTTTAACGCTTTCCTGACTGCGTCTACCTCACCGTACGACCTTCTACACATAATATTGAGTAGGTCGGAATCTTAACATATTCCCAAAACGCCCTCACGACACATCCCGGCAGCTGTCTTATTAATACATTCCTATCCGTCACCATTCTCCTCTTTTTTTTTTTAATACCCCAGTCTACTCGTATCATTACTTCCCATGACTATAATCTCATCATATTTTTCTCCTACCTATCGATTCAGCCGATGCCTTAATACATATTACTCTATTCAAACCTACCGGTCTCTCTAGATCATCTCTTAATATCGCTAGTCCATCCCAAATTCCTTATTACCATATCTCCATCGACCACTGTTTACTATTATTGCTAATTCCGCAATTTAACTTATTCTTCAAAAGAGCGGCATCACTTACGGCTTGGTCAAATCCCATCGTTACTATTCATATGACCTTTTCCAAACATATTCCAAACTTACATCTTACTCTCGTATTATTTCCGGAAAAAATTTCGGCGAGTTTCCTCTGTATTCCTTACTATCCAAAACACACGCAGAAATACCAACATTGCCTCACAGGGCCATCGCATATATGTATGTATCATATCATATCGTATTGTATCACAGCCACACAGGGCTTCCAATATCCATAACGGTCTGAAAATAATGGACTTACCTTATACACTCAACACGACTACGCGTGTCACACTTTCCTGTCTACTTTCCCTTTTACTTTCCAACTTTACATTTCAATCGTACATCAATACCGTACTCAACATACGTCTTTCGTACCTTTGCTTACTGCGTGCTTGTAACTTCCATTATCGTCGGTCACCTTTCTTTGATCAATATCATTATTTGCTGCAACCGAAGGTTAGTGCAAAATATCTCATTTCCTATGACTCGGCTCTATGGCACGATCTAAGAGGTGAAAGAAGAGTAACCATCCTAGATGCCCCGTAGCCTCCTGTTTATAAATGTGGCCGGCTTCACACCATAAACAGGACTATACCGGACACGACTTTGCAGACAACCCCTAGGACGAACTGCTCTGATACCAATTTGTCACACCCTTAATCCGATAGGGTGTGATGGGCACCCGACCCTTATTTAGGGCCGAGCGAACCCGCTGACTCTTGTAATATTCATAATCATGCTGGCCCTCAAATCATGACACAAATACATAATGAAAATCTTTCGAGGAACAATATGCTTTTTACTTTTCTCAAACCAAATAAAATCTGTAACATATGAAATTTATAATACAATACATAATAATACATCGGCTTACATAGCCGCTTCCATAACCGACATCTTATACCCACGACACTGTCTGCAAAGTCTCTAACACGAAACATGAAACCATAACATAATAATCTGACTCGGCAGCACTCCAGAGCAAATGGAGCTCGCCAATTCCGCTGGAACATCTTCGCTAATATCTTCACTCACTCAGGGTGTACCGCGCGGCATGAAACGCGGCCCCCGTAGAAAGGGGGGTCGACGGAATATGTGCGAGTATGTAAACCATGAAATACAATAAGCGGGATCATATCGAAGTAATGAGTACGTAAACTCATAAAACTTGCCTTTGAAAACGTTTGTCATGCATATCGAATCATGTAATCATCATGTAAACATATAGCGTGTCCCGGCCCTCTAGTGAGGGACTCGGTAGATAAAATCATCATATTCATATACATATAACGTGCCCCGGCCCTCTAGTGAGGGACGCGGTAAGTAAAATCATGTCATCATCATGCATGCATATATACATATATATATACATACCGTACCCGGCCCTCCAGTGAGGGACTCGGTGAATAGCGTGTCCCGGCCCCGCTAGCAAGGGACTCAGTATGCCATCCTGGCCACCACCTCCATATCATCATCATATCATATATATATATATATAACGTGCCCCGGCCCTCTAGGAGGGACGCGGTGAATAATGCAATGGAATTGCACGAATACATGCCCTGGCCCGAGACGCAGTGAAGGAAATATTGAGGCTGGCACGAGCGGAGTAGTGACAAACCATATGCATATAAATTCATACTCAGAGACTCAATGAAGTAGTCTAAGCGGAATGTCATTTGAAAATCGGACATTAGTTATATCAAATATCTTTCGGAAACATAACATACATCATACGTATTTACAAATCCATAAGGGTCATAGTCACATTCAAACCATAGGGATCATAGTCATACGTCAAACCAATCCGAGTTCGCCTCGGAAAGTTACCAACTTTATTCACTTTAGAACTTTCTACGAACAAATCGAAGCGATCCGAGCCTTTCTGCGAAAGTTACGGACGTTCGTAGTTTCGAAATCGTTTAGGAATCAAACTCTTTTTGAAAACAACTTTTATGCAATCTTTGAAATCCATTCATGCGAAAACATAAAGACCATAATTTGACTACATTAAGAGTATGAATATCAAGAAACAAATATGGATCATAAACATGCTCGGACCGCAAGAGTAGAATTACCTCGGGGTACGTGTCATAACTTACTTTGCACTAAGACATGCCAAAGAAAGAAGGGTGAAGCTTACATACCTTAGCCGCTTTCTAA
The DNA here is from genome assembly GCF_029784015.1 of Lycium ferocissimum. Lineage (NCBI taxonomy): Eukaryota > Viridiplantae > Streptophyta > Magnoliopsida > Solanales > Solanaceae > Lycium > Lycium ferocissimum. Next base: position 4,701 of record NW_026719197.1, on the reverse strand, counting down.
GCTAGTCCGAACTTAAGCCTCAACTTCCCTCGATCTATAATAATATCATTAAGTATCAACCATTAGCCATACACCTAAGAATCCGATTCCAAATTAACATTTTGTCTACAAAAATTTCGGCAGCATTTCCCCTATAAATTTACATCCCCGAGAATTCAACTCGGCCAAATCGCAACAACCAAACCAACAACCATACCAACAATATCCATAAGTGATTCAAAACGCATTCTAACATCAATAATTCCTTTCTACACAATTCGACAACATTTCATTTATATTCAAATAAACTACATATGATCAATTCAATACCAATGCTCTCAAGTTCAAATACCAATCCAAGGTCATTCAATTAAGATTCAAGAACATTTCAAGCAATCCGCTCAATGATCAAACAAGCCAAACCAATACATGTTTTTCACCCGAAACCATTCCAATTCAACAAGAACACTACCAACACCTTTCTTTCTTCCACATTCATAAATTATGTCTGCCATATATACGTTTACAACTCAATTTTCATAAATTCAAGAAACCATATCAAGATCACATTATCTTCCAATTCATCCCACACGATTATAACCTTAACTTGGATTATTAAAACTTCATTTTACATCATAGAATTCACAACGACGACAACCAAAATACTACATAACATTTGCCCATCATGTTCTACCAAAACAGCCTACACGGCCAAGTCTTCAACATACATAATTCCATGAAGTCCATTCATTTCTACACATTCTACCACACACACAACCATCCATAATACACAATCCAAACATGCTAAATAAATTAATCCTTCACTCCTATATAACCTCACATACACACGGCCACACACAACATACCACAACTTCATGAATTTCATTCATCTTCCCACTCCACAACACACACAAACATCCATAACATATGAAAAGAGGATTGAACCTTACCTTTTTCCATTCAACGTCTTCATTCGGCTAGGCTTGTGTATGGCGAGAACGAATGATTTTCTTGTTCCAACAACCACTCCACGTTGACGAGGGCCTTCTAATAAGTAGAAAGACTAGAAGAGAAATTTTCCATGATCAAGATGGAGGGGCAAGCTTCGGCCACCCCTTGCGTAGCTCCTCTCTTCCTTTTCTTTCCTTTTTCTTGAATTTTCTAGACTTGCCAAATGATGAAGTCTGTCTAATATTTTCATCACTTATACATATATATATATATATATATATACAAGTGGTGGCACATGACCATGCACATGGCCGGACCCCTTTCTTTTTTTTTTTCTTTTTTTTCTTTTCTCCAATTTTCTTCAATTTTCTAGAAATTTCTTTAAGTTGTAAAAGATGAATAACTCCTTGACTTGGTCAACCCTTGCCCACATATGCATGTCTTGCAATATAAGATAAGCACATATCCTTTAATGGCTTAAATTAATTGGCCAACCATGGGTGAGACCCATACCAACATGGACGGCCACCTTGGCCATTTCATGAAATCATTTTTCCAACTTTTAGCCTCCAATTTCTCCTTATCCCAAATTTACCCTTAATGCTCCATTCCAATAAAAAGGATGAATACGCAACTTATACATTCTAAAAAAAATCATAACCTTGTCCTTAACTTCCCGCCATTAACTCGAAATATTCAAATGTACAAAATGCGAGGTATAACAGCTTATACGTATACAAATATCAGACGCTGTCTCAAATCGTCCCAAACTGTCACAAACACAAACACAAACACATATATATATCACGGAAGCCGGCAAGGCTATCAAATGGCACGTCGGCCCAAAATATATATAGACAAATGCAAGCCGGCAAGGCTGCCACGGCGAATGGGATCGCCCAGAACATATAACATACGAACACACACATACGCAGATAGGCACAACCCACGTATACGTCTACGGACCTCTAAACATAACAACGAGAATCATATGACGGGACGGGGGCCCCGCCGTAATTTTCGAACAAACAAATACATATGCAACGGACGAATATATACCAAAATGTGGGCTCGGAATAAAGGGAGCAATCCAACACCCGCAGGAATGGGTGTCCTAGATCGGCGGATCACCAATCGTACGTACGCCTGCGGGCATGAAACGCGGCCCGAAGACGGGGGTCGGTACGGAATATGTACGAGTATGCACAAAACTGAAGATACGGACTAAACAAATGCGAGTCATAATCGAAACAAGTACGTAAAATAAGTGCAATATCCAAAATACCAAAATGTTCATTTTTGAAAATACAAATCGCGAGGGCTCGTGAAAATATGGTCGCCCGCCCGTCGATGGCGCCATAACACATCATACTCCAGAAGATTTCATATCTCCGAAACCCGACATACCGCGGTCAAAAATCCAGCGGACAATATCACATATACACGGTACCCGGCCCTATAGCGGAGGGGCTCGGCGAACCGGACACATCATAACACCAAATATACACGGTACCGCCCAATAATTATAGAGGGCTCGGCGAACCGGACACATCATACTCCGTAATATCATATAGTGCGCATGATACATAACTGGCCCGGACTCGGCGGAAGATGCAATAACCATTGCACGAGCATTAGTGAGTAAACCATATGCATAAAATCATTATCATAACTCAAAAGATAAGTAAACTGATCGTACTTGAAATCGGGATAATAGTTATATCATATTCTTTCGAAAGTCATCTGAAGCACGTAAAGGAAAGTTGCGGGGCCCACGGATGGGTGTCGACCCAAGTCGGGCCCGCCTATGGAAATCATAGTCATCATATGCCATAAAAGCTCCTACGAACATATCGAGGCAATCCGAGCCTTTCTGTGAAAGTTACGGTCGTTCGTAGTTACGAAACTCTTTAAAGACAACTTTTTATGCAACATTTGAAAATCAAATATTCCAAAAACATAAGGGCCAATATTTCATCACATCAAACATATGAATATCAAGAAACAATAAGAATCATAGGCATGCTCGGATCGCGAGTGTCACACCCCAACCTTCGTCAGGGTGTGACGGGCACCCGACTCTCATCAGAGTCAAGCGAACCCTTAAACGTCAACTCATTTTTTTTTTTTAAAAAAACAAGAATTGAAAGTTGTAAATGAAATACCAAAATCGACACGTAGCTCGAGATATCTCAAACATGATATATAGATACATACGACATAAAACGAGGCGAGCCAAAAAGGGCCTCCGCCATTTCGTACAACAAAATAATGGCCGATACAAGGCCAAACAAAGCAACCATGACTCCCACAATCGTTCGCACTTCTAAAGAGTATGACCTGCAAATATATACACAACATTATACCAAAACAGAACAAATTTCTCCGAGTAAGAGAAGTCAGCTCGACTCTCAATACCGGCCTTCCCTAAGGTGGTCACCGGGTCGCGTCCACGAACCTCGCGGGCATGAAACGCACTTCGAAGAAAGGGGGTCGAGACGAATATGTACTGAATATGTAAAGCATCACTGAAGCAAGAAATAGGAGAGTTCAACAGTAAACAAGTTTAGATTACATCAGAAAAAGTACAACAGAAAGCAAGTTTAGATTACCTGACTTGAACTAAATATTTAAGTAAAATAGTCCCTTCGGACGGCCGCTTCCGGCCTAATAATAACAATAATAGTAATAACAATAGCAATATCAATAATAGTAGTACTAGCAATCCCCTTCGGGTGTGCCGGTTCCGACATACGTCTATCCTGGCCCCTTCGGACATGCCGGTCCCGGAATAAAATAATGGCCCCTTCGGGCATGTCGGTCCAACATACGTCTACCCCGGCCCCGTGGACATGCTGGCCCCCGACATAATCCTAGCCCCTTCGGCATGTCACTCGCGGCATACGGCTACCCCCCCCATCGGGCATGCCACTCGCGACATAATACTAATCCTCCGCCCCATCGGGCATAATAATAATAGTAGTAAGAATAATAAAATCTCACACCCCCATCGAGTGGTTTTGTACGCACCCCTTCGGAGTGGTTTTAGAAAAGCCTTAGAAAATAATATATCACACCCTTCTGAGTGGTTTTAGAAATTCGAATAATAAGATATCACACTCTTCGGAGCGGTTTTGAAAAGTTTTATAAAATAGCACACTCTTCGGAGTGGTTTTGAAAAGTTTTATAAAATATCACTTAATAGAGTCATTTATAGAAGTTCCAAGGCAATTCGATTACATTCCGGTAAGTTACGGACGTTTGAGCATTTTTCCAACAAGATAGGAGGATACTAGTTCAATTGCACTGAGTGAATAGTGCTCCATTTCAGAATTGATTTACGATGAACAGAATAACCCCCGAGGCTCAAATTCAAGCCTAGTATACCTAGGACATGCCAAAAGAAGGGAAGGAATAGCTTTTACATACCTCACGGGTGCCTTATGCTCGCTTGAGCTCAATCTCTTCGTCCTGTAATCGCAAATGGTCATCCTTACCAGCTACTATTCATGAGAGTTAACATTTCAATCTTGGTTTCTATTTGGCTACCGAAATTTCGGCAAAGACTTCCCCTATAAGTACGACACCCCCGAGATTCAACTTGCCAAAACAACCAACAACAATCCAACAACAACATCAATAAACACTACAAAACACATATGAACATAAATGGTCTTTCTTTCAACATAATGCATCAACTTCCATTCTAACTTCATACTTCTCATCCAATATCGACATTTTCATATTTATTTACTAATTCAAGGCCATTCA
>NW_026719196.1:0-11180 GCF_029784015.1 Lycium ferocissimum | reverse complement strand
CTTACTCCCCTTGTTGGGGCCGACCCTTTTATGAGGAGAGGGAAAAGGGGAAGGGCCGGGGCAAAGCGGATGAAAATGTTGAAAAAAGAGATTCAAAAATCTGGGGCATTCGAAAGACCCAAACCCCAAAAAGGATGGAAGGACTGGAATCGGGTTTGTGTAAAAAACCCCAAAAACATTGAGTTTCCCCGGGATAAAAAAGTTTTGAAATTTGATATGTTGATGGAAAATGAAATCCTAGAGCTTTCATTTGGTCACGTCTTGTGATAAGGTTTTGTTGGAGTAGGGAAAGATCAAGCCATCGGATGAAGCTGTTTATAAGGAGCTTGACGGAAGAAGCACTTGATTGGTACACGCCAAGTGTCACACCCTAATTTCCAATAGGGCGCTGATGGACACCGACCCTTACTAAGGGCCGAAGCCGAACCCGCCGACTCGTCATATTCATAACCATCCGGGCCCGCAAACATGACACAAGTACATAATGAAAATTTTCTTTTTTCGAAAACAAACATGCCTTTCATCCTTGTCAAACCAAATAAACTAGCGTCGAGAAATCCGTAAACATATGAAGTTCGTAACATAATGCATATCATACATCCCGCTTACATAGCCGCTTACAAAAAACCGACATATCACACGCACGACAGCATGCGCGCAAAGCTCTACCAACATCTCAGATACCATACAAAAGCACTCAGAATCGGCGGACTTCCGAGAGGAAACGAGCTCGCAATCCGGGTGAACGTCTTCCGCTAACGTCATCTACACTCATCCGCGGGTACTGCGCGCATAAAACGCGACCCCCCCGAAGAAAGGGGGTCGATGCCGGAATATGTCTTCGAGTATGCAAAGCGAAGGAGGAGTACGAAAACGAAGTCATAACCGAAGTACGAAGCACGGAAAGTGAGATAACAACTCGGAAAACCAAAGTACTTGCATCAGGAAGTACAAATCATACATAAAGCGGTACAAGACAAATATAACCATCGAATGCCAAAATACTTACTTAACTTTCTTTTGAAAAACATTCTGCGCCTCGCGTATACCGAAAAATAGAACATATCATATGGTAGCCGACATTAACCGACCGATCCTTATTCCGTAATATCATATATCATACTACATCATACTTCGTGTTCCAAAGGTAAGATCGAACAAATCCGAGTCATAATCGAAAGCAAAATACGTAAAGTAAGCAAATCCAAAATACCAAAGTGTTTATTTTCAAAATACAAATCGTGCGTAAGACTCTTAGAATATGGTCGCACTCCGTCGATGGCGCCATAACCCATCGGACTCCCGAAGATTTCGTATACGAAACTCGACATACGCGGTCAAATACCCGGTCGTATCACTACGACATACCCCGGAGACAAATACCCGGTCAATATCAATTTCAACATACGGACAAATACCCGGCGGTGTCAATATCACACATACTGCGGTCGAAATATCCAAAATGCAATATCATACATACCGCGGTCAAAATATCCAACGAGCAAGTCACATAGTGTGCGCGATCAATAATCGGCCGGGACTCGGCGAAAGACATACAACAAAATGCCTGAGCGAAATCGTGGGAAACCATATGCAATGCAAAACATTTACCTGTACCCAATAAGATAATCAAAACAAAGCGTTATTTCAAAATCGAATCAATAGTCAAATCGGGTTTTCTTCCGAATATCACTCGGAACATATCAAACCGAACTTCGAAAATCATAGTCACGTACCAAAATCATATGTATAAAAATCCTCATTCCGAACTCAACGGATCAATAAGTAATCATACTCGGGGGTCGAAAGGTAGTCGTGTTAAGTTCTTTCAAAAGTCGTTAGCATTATACAAAGGAAAGTCGCGGGACCCACGGACGAGCGTCGACCAATCCGGGCCCGCCTATGAAAATTAAAATCATCATACGTTATAAGATCATTTTCGAAGACATATCAAAGCCATCCGGTTAAATGCGTCTGGTGGAAAGTTACACGGACGTTAGTAGTTACAAAACTCTTTTGAAAACAAACTTTATACAACATTTGAAAACCAATCATACAAAAACATATAAACCATATAAGGATGCCATCATCAAGAAGCAAATAAGTATCATAAACATGCTCGGACTTTAAAGAATAGAATTACCCCAGAAGCTCATAACATATCATCACTTAGCCATATCTAAGACATGCCAAAAGAAGGAAAGGTAAGCTTCACATACCTTGATTAGCTACCTAAGCTAATCCAAACTCAAGTCTCGAGCTTCTCAAAATCTACAACACGTCATTAGACACCAAACATTAGTCATAGGCACCTCGGAATCCCATTTTAAGTTCGCACTATTTACAAAATTTGGCAGCATTTCCCACGTAAATTCAACACCTCGAGAATTCAACTCGACCCAAATATCCAACAACAATACCAACAACCACATCAACAATATCCATAAGCAATTCCAAACGCATTATAACATTAATAACTCCTTTCTACATAATTCGACGACATTCATGCATATTCAATTCAACTTCATACATTCAAACTAATATCAACTATCGCATATTCAAATACCAATCCAAAACCATTCAAACACGATTCAAGAACATTTCCAACAATTCGCACAATATTTCAAACAATCCAATTAATGCTTTACTCCACCCGAAACTTCAAATTTCCATAAGAACAACAACAATACATTTTCTTCCTTCCAAATTATAAACTACACCAATAATCCACATATTCACCACATTAACCTTAACAATACAAGAAACTACACTAAATTCACATTATCTTCAAAACGACCCATAACGAATCTCTACTTCAACTTGGATCATTAAATCATCATTTTCACCATAAAATCCATACAACAACAACCAAATCACACTAAATAAAATTTGTTCATTCTTTGCCAAACAACACTCCATATTATTCGGCCACCCCAACCAACCCACAACTTTGATGATTTTCATCCATTTTCACACATTACGACAACACCCAAACATGTTAGATACAATTAATTTACCACTCCTACACAATACCACATACACGGCCACACACCACACATACACGGCTATAACAACAACACCACATATTCATGAATTTCATTCATTTTCACACTCCACAACATACACAAACCATTCATGACATATTAAAAAGAGGATTAAAACTCACCCTTTCCACTTTGTTCTTCACTTGCCAGCTAGGGTTGGGAATTGCATGAACAAGGGATTTGTTTGCTCCAACAACCACTTCATGTTGTTTAGGACCTTCCAATGAGTTGAAAACATAGAAGAATATAATTTTCTCCATCAATTTCTCATGGCCAAATTTGGCCATCTATGGCCGAACAACATCCCCTTGTTTTTCCTTTCATGTTTCTGAATTTTCTAGGATGAAGAATGATGACTAACTAATTGACTTGGTCATCCTTTGGTATATTTATACTTAGCTCCCACAAATATAAGATGAACACGTACGCCATTCCATGGCTTGAAATCATTGGCCAACTTTAGGTGGGGCCCATGGCCATTTGGCCATTTTTGGCTACTTCATGAAATAATTCTTCCAACTTATAGCCCTTAATTTCATGAAAAATAACTAACTTTCCATAATTCACTTTTAACCCTAAATTTTTCTTATTCCAAATTTACCCTTAACATTCCATACCAATGAAAAGATGAATATGCAACTTGTGCATTAAAACAAAAATCAACAAAACCGAAAATTAAAAGTCTTGTCCATAACTTGTCGCAACCAACTTAAAATATTCCAATGTGCAAAGTACGGGGTATAACACCAAGATCCGCAGAAATGGCGTAGTTGGGGAGAAATGGCGCAAGAATTCATGGATAGGTTCGAGTTTAACAATTTGAGACTTCCCCCGGACGATTCTATTTGATGAAGTTAGAAAAGAAGCCAACAGAAACTTTCAGAGAATATGCTATGCGGTGGAGGGCAGAAGCCGCAAAGGTCCAGCCCCCGATGGCTGAAAGTGAGATGACAACGCTTTTCGTACAATCTCTAAAAGACGCAACATACTATGAAAGGTTGATAAGTGTCATCGGGCAGAAGTTTTTACGAAGTTATCAGGATGGGAGATTTCATAGAAGAAGGTATCAAGACGGGCGGAATCACGGAAATTTAGCGGCCTTGCAAGCAACAAGTAAGGCAATTCAATCAGATGCAGCTAAGAGGAAGAGGGACGGAGTGTCCGCGGTTATGACCATCCAAGAGCAAAGACCAAACCAAATGTTAACCTACCAATACCCTCCATCTCAATCTTCATACTACAGCCAACACGCCCAAACCCCTCAGCCTTATTATCAACCTCCGCCTACTCCCCTTCCTGTTTACCATACCCAACCAGCATATTATTCACCTCGAACACCCGCCCATCAAAGCCCATCACAATACCACCCAACCTACTCATCTCAACCCCAATATCAATCACCGAACCGTCCACAAAATATACCCAGACCTCGCCCAAACTTTGAAAGAAAACCAACTAAGACCTATACACCACTAGCCGAACCCTTAGCCCAATTATATGAAAGATTGAGAACCGCAGGGATACTCCAACCGATTCAAGGAAGAGTTCCAAAACCCCTTCCTGGATGGTATGATGGGGCCAAGCATTGTGCGTATCACTCAGGAGTTGCCGGACATGATACTGAAAACTGTCTTGCTCTTAAAGATAAAGTTGAGGCGTTGATCAAAGAAGGAATCATCCAGCTAAAAGGGGCTCCCCCAAATATAAACGACAACCCTCTGCCCAATCATGGTGATGCAAATGTGAACATGATCGCCATCGATGAGGACTGTAACCTGGAAGGGACTATTGTACCAGTCAAAATAGAGGAAAAGGTTGAATCATCAGCCCTCATTGCTCCCGTAATTACAGTTCAAGTGAGGGCACCGATTGAAGTGGAGGCATGGGAGACGTTGAAGAATGGTTTTCAATCTGGACGAGGCCTAGGTTTGAACTTGATGGCATCATGGAACCGATACAGTTACCCGGGCAGAAGGATATATTCAGTCTTGGATACGAGCCCACTACTGAGGAAATTGCGGCGCCGGTCTCGAAAGAAGTGAGATTCCCTTGTCCAAGTACGTTCTCCTCCCGATTATTGATGATTTCTCAAAGCATCCGCCACCCGAGCATCGAAGAAGAACACCGAAGACGAATTTCGTGGAAAATTTTAAGAATTTATTCATCGCCGAAGGTGGCATAACGCAACGTGGTTTCGGATGAATGCTCTCCGAAACCCCGACTATGCGGAATGCCGAGCTCCGGATGCACTTTGAACAATTGGACTTGTACCCCGCCCCTGGTTCTCCGGGAGTCTTGGTAGGAAATTTGTATTTGATGAAACAACACGATTCAAAATTGAGGCCTGAATCATGTTTATGCTTTTGTTACTTTCTGCCTCTAAACTTTTGAAAGTTCAAATGCCAAAACCAAGCTATGCTTTTTATCTATTATTCTATCTTTACCTAATTAATCTTTATCTTTCGGTATCAAACTAGTAAATGCGCTAATACTGCGAATGTGACACGTAATGAAACAAGCGAGCCCTTAGCAAATGCCGAACGAGACTCCGAAGAATATGAAGAGGATATGCAGCCTGAAGAATTGACTAAAGAATTTTTTCTCGAGAGCGAGTCGAAACCAATTTGGTTGAAACAAAAGCCGTAAATTTGGGAGATTCGATCCAATTGCGAGAGAAACAAGGATTAGCGTCCATTTGATTTCACAAAGGGAGGAATTGATCAACCTTTTGAAACAATATATAGACGTGTTCGCATGGCATCACGATGATACGCCAGGTCTGAGCACAGAGCAGAATGGCTAGAGCTTCTCTAACAAGAAGAAACGGATGGCAAATTGTAGCTGAAAACTATCGATGCAGATGCCGTCCAGAAATATCACATTTAGGAGCTATCTTTTGTTTTATATGTAATATTCTGCAATGTTTTTTTATGTAATGAAATTACGTTCCCTCGGCGGGACACGTAAGAAACTTATATCGAGTTTGATCTTTTAAGTCAGGAATTTTCAGAAATTTTTTTTCATTTTGCTTGTAACATGAACTACGCCTGACCTGATTCCCACGGTGGGATACGTAGGCGGCCTACACGGGCCTCGGTTACATTGTTAGAAAATTTTAATTTTATTTTCTTGTATGTTTTGAACTACGCTTAACCTGATTCCCGTGGTGGGATACGTAGGCGGCCTGCATAGGTTTCGGTCACATTATTAGAAAATTTAATTTTATGTTTCCTTGTATGTTTGAACTACGCCTGACCTGATTCCCACGGTGGGATACGTAGGCGGCCTACACGGGCCTCGGTCACATTATTAGAAAATCTCAATTTTGTTTCGCTTGTATGTCATGAACTACGCCCCGACTCCGATTCCTTGCGGGATACGTAGGCGACTGCCTATGTCGCTCGGTCTCGTCATTTGTAAAAGCTCGACATCCCTTATGCCTGAAACTGGGACAAATTTTAAGGGGCAGCATCGCAGAACAATATCCTCCTACGCCAGAAATTGGGACAAATTTTTAAGGGCATCATCGCAAAACAATGTCCTTCTACGCCAGAAACCTGGATAATTTTTAAAGGGCATCATCGCAAGCGACCTCGAGAAGCATAAAAGGGCATATGGTCAACTGAATCGTCAGACAGAAAGAAAGACTTTGGAGAAAGGACGTTCGCTTTGTTTCACAACGTGTCACGGTTCAAAGTTCGGCAGGAATTATTTATCACTATATACATATTTACCACAAATTTATGCATATTTCCTTTTATAATAATATGATTTTCTTTATCAAATGGTTTTATTAATTGGCCAAGACTTAGAAATAGGCGGAGGTTACAAGTCCATACAAAGCGGGAAGCACGAAGACTCAAGAGCTGGATCTTCAAAGTCAACACGAGTCAACCCCCCCCCCCCCCAAACTTACAAATTCTCTTTGAGCGCGGTGTTCTCAAAATTGCGAGAAGTTGGAATATGCATGTTCTGACCTTGCAAGGATTAGGCATCGAACGGTTTGAGTTCTCTTATAACATTTAGGAGTAATTATGCCCCTCAATTGCTAGCAACTCTCGAATTTTATGATAAATTAATGCTTAAGTTTTACGAAGATTTTCAAATGTAGCGGTGCACAAATATTTTCTACTGCTTTCAAATGCTCCGCATAAATACTTTCAAATACCCTGCACCCGCACTGCACAAATACTTTCATTTGCCTCGCACAAATGCTTTTAAATGCACTGCACATGCACATTGCACCCGCACTGCACAAATGCTTCCATCTGCTCCGCATAAACGCTTTTAAATGCACTGCATATGCACACTGCACACGCATTGCACAAATGCTTTCATCTGCTCCGCATAAATGCTTTCAAATACACTGCACATGCACTATTCCTTTCCAATGCCTCGCATAAATGTTTTCAAATGCCTCGCACTGCACATGCACTACTGCTTTCGAACGCACCGCACATACATTGCATCATTACTCGCAAACGCACTGCATGTGCATTGCATTCGCTTACTGTGACGCACCGCATCATTGCTCGCAAGCGCACCGCACGTGCATTGCATTCAAGTGCCCTGCGAAGGCACCGCATCATTGCTCGCAAATGCACCGCACGCGCATTACATTCAAGTGCCTTGCAAAGGCATTGCATCATTGCTCGCAAACGCACCGCACGTGCATTGCATTCAAGTGCCCTGCAAAGGCACTGCATCATTGCTCGCGAACGCACCGCACATGCATTGCATTCAAGTGCCCTGCAAAGGCACTGCAGCATTGCTTGCAAACGCACCCCACATGCACGGCTTTATTATTTCCAAATGCCCTGCAAACGCATCTCATTATGCCGGCTTGGAAAGTCTCATTGCTCATAAATCATTCGGCTTAAATAGCCCATATCATATCCGGTTTAAGGCCTCATTAATCATCGCCGAAAGGCACCATTCTCATGAATCATTGGCCTAAAACCTCATTTGCATCAGCCTCAGCAAGGCTAACACTTTAATCATTGCGGCTCTTTCGCGGATTTATTTTACATCGCTTTACTTTCGACATTTATTCTTACTGACTATTTTATCTAGTTTAAGTTTCGCAGGAGTTTTAGTGCAACGTGGAACTATTTCTTCGGCAGCGAACTGGGGCAATTTGTTGGGAGTTGTAATCAGACCTCCCGACCAAGGTCAAGGATCTACCTCGAACACTCATCTCCAACTCCAAAGATCCCGCTTGCATTCCAGCACACTCATCTTCAGAATTCGCGAGTTCTGTCATATTACCTAGTGTCATCGTAATTCAACACTGGGACAATATTTTGCAAAGATCCGCGTCAATTGGGTTCGCTATTCTTAGGAGTCGTAGTTATCTCAGAACTACACACGGCCTGATTCTCATGCAGTCCGAGATATGTAGGCAGCTCGGAGACCGGAGTTCGGCCATAATCCTTTCACATTTCTTACCCTTAGTCATCCAAAATCCCCTAGCCGGGACAAAATAGGCTATTAAGTCAACGTCTTTGCCCGAAAATTCTTTCATCATTACCGGGCAAAGAGGGACAAGTTGTTGACACCCAATTTTATCCCGCCTTCCCTAAATACTTATTTACATTTCTAGTATTTTCAACAATTTAAGAAATAATTATTTATATTTTTACTATAATTATCAGCCTCTTATTAATACCGGTGTTTTCGCTCGTTGGCTGTTGTTGTTTTGTTACTGCCACTATTATTATTATTATTATTGTTATTATTGTTATTACCGATATTATGACAATTCGCCTTATAATCATTTCAGCATCTTTACCATTTTATGCACACGCATCGCATTTACCTTCGCATAATTAAATAATAGCGTTTATTTATGGTGGACTTGCAAAATATTGCATGGCTATTGCGACGTAATATAATTTTCATTTTTATCTGAGCACTGATAATTACATACTTTATATTAATGCAGTCCATATTTAAGTCCTAAAACCATTTGGGTTAAAAGCCAATTCATTAAAACCGGCCCATTTTAATACCGAAATATTCTAATCCATCCTACCCAGCCCAAATCAGTTGGCCCATTACCTATTAACCTACCCAATAACCCGACCCGGTTCCCTCTTCACAAATGAACCACTAGGGTTCTTTTCTCTTCAGCCGCCCCACCTCATCGCTCTTCTCTCTCTCTCTTTCTCTTCTTCAACCAAAATGGAAAAAACACAGAACCCTTTCGTTGAACATAGGCCACGCACGGCCATTTGGAGTTAAGAATTAATGATCATGTCCTTCTCCTTCGTATTTCCATCTGTTGAAGCGTTTTGTTTTGTTGTTTTCCCCACTTCCGCTGTCAATTTGAAATCCTTAATGAGTCTTGTCCATTTGTAAGCTCAAGTCCTTTTCTTTATCGATGACATTTCGTTTTCGGGTGAAATACTTTAGGAGATTTGGTCTCTTCTTCTCTTTTTGATCGGATGGTTGAGATTACCTGCAAAAATCCGAACGTTTTTATTTTGAATGAGGCATCGTTGACCAAAATCCCAATCTCAATTCCCGCCCAGCAAACCCTAGAAATGGGGCTATAAATAATCATTTTCTGGAAATTGAAAGGGGCCCCTTTTTAGCCGTCGGGAAATTCCAAAAATTAGAAGTTGGAGAGATCGGAAAACCCCCCTAAAAAAATTAAAAACTCTTTTTAGCCGAGAAATTCCCCTCAAAATGAAAGCAAGGTTTTTGGTCTTTTTAGCCTAAAATCCTACAAAAACAATCCTTGAATCGAAATCCCCAGGAAAAAATACAAGTTCTTGAGCCACCTAAAATTCCTTAAAATATTAGTTTTTATTAGTGCGTTGTGATAGTTCAAAGTATCGAGGCAAAATCCTAAAACCATTTTTTTCTGTTGCTTTGTTATTGCTGTGAATCCGAGCATCGCAAGCTCGAGTGTGATAGTGTTCGAGTGTAAATCGGAGATTCCTTCGCCTCACTTCGCTGCACCCGAAGCAGGTGATTCTCCTTTCCTTTTTATGTCTTTATTTCACTTTCCGACTCGATGGATTCTGTGTTAATTCAAGCACTTGCTTTTGTTATGTGATTTGTGAATATAGTCAGAATCTGCGGATGTGCTGAAATGGTTGGTTTCCTATTGTTGTTAAGTTTACCGTGCACCATTGGTGATAATTAGTCTCCTGTTTGGTTCAGTTCCTTGTTGGTAGTTGTTCTTCCTCTTAGCTATTTTCCTTAATTTCTGTTTTGTTTGTGTGTTTGTCAGTTTAGTTTAGCTGAGTGTTAATAGGTTATTGGCATGCTTATGTTTAGTTTGATAGTTTATACATGCTTAGTTAGCTTAGTTTAATCGTTTGCCTGTATAAGCATGTTTATTTATCTTGTTTTATTCTTTGATAGCGTGCGTAGTGTTAGCATAGCTGTACCGGTTAGTCTAAGTTAATCATTCACGTATTGTGTGTATGTTTTGCGAGCTTGTTTTTTCGCTTTGTTAGTTAAATGTGGTTTCGATGGCATTTCATAGCTCAGCCTAATCCCTGTTTTGTATGCTTATAAGCTTTGGTCAGCCTCAAAATCATGCCCAATCTCGTATTTTTTTTTTTTTGCTAGCTTGTGGTTTTCTCTAGTCCAGTTTAGTCTTTGTTCCTACCGAACATGAGTTAAGTCAATTTTCCATGTCATTAGCATGCCTACAGATTTAGTCTAGCCTGAATATTGTCTAAACCCCCCCCCCCTGTTTTTGATCGGATACTTGTTGATCCATCAGCATGATTAAAGGCTGTCGCATTTGATCACGACTAATTATATGCCCCTGTGATAATCAGTCGTGTCCAGCGTACTCTATATACATCATGTGTTCATTAATTCCTTTAGGATTGTCAATGATAGTGTGAAGAAAATGGTATGACTACCTGTTTAGAGATAGTAAGTCGGGGTTAACATGGGTTGTTTGTTTTATCTAGGCCCCAACATAACAAAAATGATTTATCTGTGGTGGTTTGCTTAAGTCGAAAATTGTTCTTAAAATGTGTTGCTGTTTGGTTTGCTGTTGTAGTGTCCCAAGTCTCCACAGCAAGTGTGTTGTCCTTAAAATGTGTTGCTGTTTGGTTTGCTGTTGTAGTATCCCAAATATGAAGCCTTGCCATTTGGTTTACTGTTGTG
>NW_026719195.1:0-12195 GCF_029784015.1 Lycium ferocissimum | reverse complement strand
TCGGCTTGTGTATAGGATATGGGCATCCCCTTTTGATGATATAAATGTGTCGTCGCCCAATAAGATTAGTATTATTGATGCATAGAAATTATGAGTAGGTCATGTGGCTCACCTAGATGTGTAAATGAATGTACGATAAGAGGTGCCCGGGTGGGTTAGCATCGGGTTCCCGTCATAGCCTTCCGGTTGGGTCATGACAATAAATTACCACTTATTGAGTTTGCTTATAACAATAGTTATCATTCCAGTATCCAGATGGCCCCGTATGAGACTTTATATGGGCGCAAGTGCAGATCACCAATTGGGTGGTTCGAAGTGAGAGAAACTAAACTAATAGGGCCAGACTTGATCCTGCAGGCCATATAAAAGGCCAAGCTTATTCAGGACCGATTATTAGCAGCTCAGAGTTATCAGAAATCTTATACAGATAATCGTTGACGGGACTTAGAGTTTCAAGTGAACGATTAGGTATTCTTGAAAGTGTCGCCGATGAAAGACGTTATGAGATTTGGCAAAAAGGGCAAGCTTAGCCCTCGGTATATTGGGCCTTACCAGATTGTATGTAAGATAGGCCAGGTGGCTTATGAGTTAGATTTGCCTTCGGACTTAGAATCAGTCCACCCAGTTTTCCATGTGTCAATGCTTCGTAAGGGCATTGGAGATCCTTTCAAAATTGTACCTGTAGATGATGTCCAGGTCACCAAGCAACTATCCTACGATGAAATTCCCATTGCCATTCTAGATCGACAAGTTCGGAGACTCAGAACCAAAGACGTAGCTTTAGTTAAAGTTTTATGGAGAAACAATAATAAGGAAGAAATGACTTGGGAAGCTGAGGAAGATATGAAGTTCAGGTATCCATATTTATTTCCACCCCCAAAAGAGATTCAGACAGAGGCACCACTATCCTTAGGTATGTAATGCTTTCCTTCGATGATTTCTTGGTCGTGTGTGGCCATTATTCTTGTTGTTATTGTAACCCTGTGAGGCATTGTATATTTGGGTTGCTGTGATAGGATGGTAGTGCCATATTACAGGGGAAACTCTGGCGAAATTTTCGTAGAATTCCTAAGAGCCTAACATTCGAGGATGAATGTTCCTAAGGGGGGAGGAATGTTACTTCTTGGAAATTACGTGTCGTTTGAATTATGAGTAAAATAGCACAAGCCTAAAGTGCATATGAAGCCCTTATAAGGTTAAGAATTTTATCCAAAAATTCCAAGTATGTACTTTAAGGTTTCAGGGTCATATGAAGCGGTGGAAGTAAGTTTATTGAAAGATTGGAAATTGAGTCATGTTTTGGGAAGGTTTCGTATTGTTTGAGTTATGTGTTGTGTGGTAGTGTATTGAGGGGGGATCTATAAGGCCCCTTGGATGGTTAATGAAGTTTTATACAAGAGCCAAGAAGGTTCCATAAGGATTGGAGGTCAAACGAATCAAAAATAACGCAATTTCGCGAAATCGGAGAAATTGGGGTTGTGTGTGGTCACACATTGAGTGTGCTGAGCCATCTACTAACTGCCAAGTCCCCATTTTTGGTGTAATCACTGGCGAACACCACCCCTAAGTGGTGGAGAGAGTGTGCGGCCGCACACTCAGTGTGCTAGGTCGCATACTCACCGCCAATTGAGTCGGGGAGCGATTTTTTCCAACTTTTTAAATCCCCAAGGACCTCATTTTCATTTCCAACTTTCCACACTTATTTCCCTACATTTATAGAGACTTCTTGAGAGATATTGAAGGTTCCCTAACACTCCACACCTTCCCATATCATCAAGACAGAAGATCAACATCAAAAGTCAAAGGTAATCCATGGAACGTGATAGTTCTTGCTTCCTTTCAAAGTTGGGGTGGACTTGATCTTTAAGGGAGTTGAGTGAGGTGAAGTCCCTTGATTATAAGGTATGTTATTCATCCTATTCATATGGTTGAGTTGATGTAGAAGTTTAGTACCCTTTAGAAAGGAAAAGAAGTAAAGTGGAGAAGCCATAAGTGTTGTAGTGAAGGAGCTGACTATGAGATGAACTTGAAAAAGGGGATTTTGGTTAAATTTGATATTTAATTGAATATAAATTCTTTATTATGATATTATGGAAGTTGTTAATGTTTTTTGGGAGTTGTTTTGCGATACGATGGAAGTTAATGAAATAGGGGAAGTGCTGCCCAACTTCCGTTAGCCTTTTAGTTGGTCTAGTTTGAACTTAAGCATGTTTTCAATGACTTGACCTTAGTATAAATTCTCTTGAATGTAGAGTTTTCGGGCTTTGGGGGAAGAACGTTAAGTAGTTAAGAAGACGTAAAGGTATGTAAGGCTAACCGTTCTTTCTAAAGGCATGTTTTTCTCATTTTGAATCTATACGAGATATCCATGATATTCCTATTCCTATAAATGCTATAAGCTCATAATCCTCGAGATTCTCTTGATATTGTTGACAATGCTCTTTGTGATGATAATGATAACATTTATGATGATGAGTTCAATTCTGAAGATGCCATCTAAGATATTCACAATGTCCTAATCCTAGAGATGCTCGAAGTTCTTAACTTACAATATTCTTGAGATACTTTGGCAAAAGCTCCACTTAGTGATAATGATAACGATGATAATGATAATAGTGATGATGATAATGATGACGATGATAATGATGATGGTGATTCAATAATAGAAATCGGGGTTTATCGACTTTGTGTCACCCGATAGTGTTGTAATGCTTCTCTTGGATACTTATGTATGTCATAAATATATGAAGCTATGTTGTGACACTGAGCCTATATGGCCGGGTATGATATATATTGCGCGTACACTACTACAGTTGGGTACGGACAACACCGAGCCTTGTTATGGCTGGGTATGGATGACATTAAACCTATATGGTCGGGTATGGTATCATTATATATAGATGTATGAAATGTTTTCTTCAAAGGAAGGTTAAGTAAGTAGAATAAACTTTTTAAGAGGTATAAATGATTCATTTATCTTATGTTATTCTTCATACTTGTATCATGTTATTATTCATGCCTTAGATACTCAGTATATTGTTTGTACTGACGTCTATTTGTTTGTGGACACTGCGTTCATGCTCACAGGTAGACAAGGAAGATGGCATCGACCGCAGGGCGCTTTCTTCAAGGATCGCATTGAGGTGCTCCATTTGATCCGGAGCCAAAATAGTTAGTATTATTCTTTTGGTGTAAATATATGGGCATGGCGGGGTCCTGTCCCGTCTTTATGATTTTTCGTACTCTTCTTAGAGGCTCCTAGATAGTTGTGTACAATTAGGTATCTCTCAGTCTTGTCGGCTCATATTTTGTATATCATTTTGATAGCCTTGTGCGCCTAGGTATATACGTGCATAGTTGATGATGTTTGTATAAAATGGTGCCTTAGCCCAATGAAAATTGTGTTATTGATGTATGGTAATTATGAGATAGCCATATGGATCACCTAGATATGATTATGAAAGAATGATGATAGGTGCTCAGTAGGTTAGCTCCGGGTGCCCGTCATGGCCCTTCGATTGGGCTGTGATAGGTTCGTCTACCGAGGTAAAAAATGTAGGTGCCAACACGACTTAGCTCAATTGTGTCGTGAGAAGTTAGTATCAGAGCCCTATGTTACCCGTTCTATAATACAAGAGCGTGTCTAGTAGAGTCTCGTGGATCGGTGTGATGAGCTCCGTATTTATCTGCGAGAGGCTATAAGATATTTGGAAAACTTACAGTTCTTTCATTCTCTCGTGCGAATTCATTAAAATTGGTATGTAAATTTTCTTATCTTAACTACTCTCTCTCTCTCTCTCTCTCTCTCTCTCTCTCTCTCTCTCTCTCTCTCTCTCTCTCTCTCTCTCTCTCACCCACGGGTGGACACTCATCCTTAACTTCTTATGCAAATGGTTGGTCTATGATGTGTTGCGGTATGGTACGAGATGTGTTATTCTGATTCAGACACGTGATCAAGTTATGGCCTAAGGATTCGATTGTGTGGAGTCACGATTAGACTCGTTTATTGTGAGAGTTCGTGAGAAATGGGAAGGATAGTTCAGAGGGTTACATGGTCTCCACGTTTCAGCATTGGGTTGCTCGAAAGTGACAAAGTGCATTGATGGCTTAACAATAGTGGTTTGCTCGATGATATGATCGGTTTGACTTCAGCTTCGTCAAGGCTTTATGATGGTGTGCATGACACTAGTGTACAATGGTGGGTCGACGATTTAGCAAAGGTAAAGTATTAGACTTTGGTATATAAGAACAAGTGTAAGTTCGGTAATGACCATCGAATTGGGCAAACGTATTGTGATCGCATGTAACAAAGAAAAGAAATTGACAATAAGGACATGAACGAAGACTTTTGTGGAAAGCGTGTAGCGAAGTGAGACTTCATAGAATATTTTAGACATGAGTAATATTCATGAGATTGGGAAGGGAAAAATGGCATCTGACATGGTTGTCAGGATAAGGTTGCGACTGGTGCTAAGGTCATTCTTGTTATGAAATTATTGGTGTTAAAGGACTAATCTGTTATGGAGAGAATGTTATGGGCACATCGATTGATCAGTAAATTTGACTGAGTTGTGGGTTTCTAAAGAGCTAGTAATCGACTGATAGAAATGACTTCATTTATGGGCGTATGCGACGAGTTAATGACTCGGGAAGTTACCGATTGCTACACTTCGATTTAAGGAGAAGTATTGATATTGTTTGTGGTTCGTTCGGCTCAAAAGGATGATTAGTTTAGAGGATCGAGTGGATTTGAGTGTTTATTGGTTGATAGTGATAGAGTGATTTGAAATGAAATATGGGAACTGAAGGATTACAATGAGGCATCTTGCTATCGGGTTTGGGAGATTAAGGTTCATAAGACTTGAGATGAGGTAACATGGGTACATGAGTCGTGTTTGGATTGCGGAGGCATTATATCATGACGTTCAGTAAAAGGGTGACCGATGAGGTTGATTGGTGTCTTCGAGGTTAAGGGCAGGAAAAAAATCGTGGAAACAAAAATTAGTGATCTGAGATCTTGGTTGTGATTGTACAGTGTAGAGTGGGCTTGAGAGTTTATGGATGAGTTGGTATGTTTGGTTAAGTAATAAACTAATAGAGGTCAGTGGTGGACTAAGGTTGGGAACCTTGTATTCATTGTGTAAATTGGATAGATACCTCTACTATTAGTGTTATTACTCAGCTTATGTGATTGAATAAAAAGGGATAGTCGTGCGAGTTGTTAGAGGTGTTCCGATTCGATAATTAAGGTAAGGGTTGATCCTTCGAGGACTAGTAACGTTAAGGATTTGAGTAGGGGATTAGTAAACATGGATACTTGAAATTATAGATCAATGACGGGTTAACTAAATTAAGTTCGGGATAATATTTCAGAGATTGAGTAAGACAATTCGGGCAAGGACGCTTTAGTGAGATACATGAGGATATTAGTGAGACTATTTGTGTGATACGCTGGTTTTCGAGAGTTTCAGTTTAGAGTTGAGTGAGTTAAGGGAAAATTATGATGCATAGAGTGTTTGGCCTACTATTATCTCCAGGTGTAATTCAACTAGTGTGTGAGACTTATAGTTATGTGATAGACTACTGAGTGGGTTCGAGTAATGGCCAGACAATGGCAGTATATGTGAACTGATAGAAATTAGGGAGTTGAAGAGTCAAGAAAAGATATAGTTGATTGAGAATCGGTAAGAAAAAGGTACATCTTAGGAATTTCTTGGGTCAGTATGGATTGTAGTGTTGTTTTCTTGCATATTTTAGATGGGGTGTGATTGCGCGAGCTTAAGGAAGGAAGTCTACAGAAATGGACTAAGTGATATGAGGAAAATTTCGTGAGATTCGTGATTGGCAGCTAGTGATAAGCATATTTCAGTGAACTGACACGTTGAGATTTATAAGAGACGGCTTGGTGGTACACCGCTGAAAAATTTGTAACATTTTATAGTTGATGAGTTAGCGTGCGTTAAGAGAAAGGATTGTGGAATTCCTATTATGTGAGGCTCGAGTTATATTTTCGGGGTAGGATCGTACTCATGGTAATGTAGTGTGATTGCAAGTAATATTGACTGGACAGTTTGGGTAAGCGCTTTTGGATATTAAGGACTGGGGAGCAATTGCGTGAGATTTAGAGCGGCAGTTGTAATATTGGATATTTTATGGCATATCGAGGTGATACAATAAGAGGTTCGATGGTTAATAATTATTATATGAGTCTTCAGGTTTTGCGTCGAAAAGTTCGGGGTTGTATCAGATTTACGTGTCGGGTAAAGGATGAGAAGCATGAAGATTTGAATCATAAGGTATAGCTCTTCGGTACTAAGTTGATAACTTGGATAGGACTCAACTTGTGGAGTCGAGGGTGACAGACCGGAATTGTTATACGTGGTATGACTGTGATTGGTTTTGAAATTCGGAGTCAACCCTAATGACTATTGGTGATTTTCAAGAGTTATGCAATCATTCAAGGTCAACATTGTTCGAGTTAAGCGTAAGGTCTATGATTGTATTTCCAGGAAGATATTAAGGATTTGATGTGTTATGGCTCAAGTTTGAGGTATGACAGATTTACAAGAGCTTTGTTAGGGTTTCTGGTGGATTTGATGATATTTTTTTAGAACAGTTACTTGCGTAGAATAATGGTATATAATGAGCTTAGTACAGATTTGAGGAGGAACTGTTGTGCGTGAGGCCTTTATAGTGATCGGTTGGGTCCCGACGGACTCTATTCGACGAGATATTCAGTAGTATGGCTCCGGTATTGTGATCTGAAGGTTTAAGAAGACTTAGAACTAGCCAAGTGGGCTGTCATAAGATAAGTTTGGATGGAATTGCGTAGGGATCTCAGATGAATAAAGGATTCTTTCTGGCGAGAATAAGTTATGGTTTTAGAATTTTGGTATGTGTGTTCATATGTTTCTAAGAAATCGCGGTACTAAAAACAGCGTTAGCAAGGATGAGAGAAGGGTTAGCGGAATCAGAACATCTTCCCGGTTTAGAATCAGCTATGGTTTGTGGCCATGTTTCGAAGGATTGCATTGGTTTGAAAAAGTGTTTGTGGGCCTATTGATCGCGTTCAGAGTTGCAATTTTATCAAATCAGAGAATTCGGGTAAATCAGTTCGTTCATTCGAGGATCAGTTGAGAGAAAAATTCAAATACGGGGATATGAGAGTTTAAGCTTGAGCTAAGTTTAGAGAGTTGTGATTGGTAAAGTGAACGAGTAGGTTTTTCTAAAGGTTACACCCATGTAGGGTGTTATGCAATTTGGGAAGGAGGGTAAGTGAGTCCGAGGTGTAGTAGCCTGTTTAAGACTATCTGTTGTTTGAACCTGTGTCTATGTTGAAGAAGTGCCATTCTGATGGTACCTATATCATTGGTTGGGATTCAATTTTGTTCAATGAGAATCTTTCCTAGTAGGATAAGCCGTTATGTGTTGAGATATCCCCAGTTGTTGCGGGCTCAGGTATCTTTCCTAGTTCTCTTCATTGTCGATCGAAGACGAGTGATTGTTTAATTGGTATATGATGTAACGACCCATTTAGTTGTTGTTGCATTTTTTACCCTTTTGATCCTTTTTCGAGCTTTATTTAGCTCCTATTTGACCCATAGGGATCGTTGGCATGCTTCCCGAGGTCATAGAGTTGATTTGGGTAAGTTTTGGGGAAATTGGTTTAAAAGCAAAAAATGGTTGACTCAAAGTTGACTTTTGAGTAAATGGACCTTTTCGGAAATTCGTCAATTCCAAAAGGTCCGGATAGCCTATTAGAACTTGTGCATATATTCGGTTTGGTTCCCAATGCATTCGGATGCATTTTGGGACTTGGTTTGGATTACTAGTTTGGAGGTTTCGGGGGTTGACACGGTCAACAGGGCCCCCGATGGAGATTCTAAACCACGAGCACGTTGGTAGCGCATTTTTATGGGGGGTAGTATATCTGGCATGTGAGCAGGTCTTATCGAGCGATAACCGAATTTCAGGTGCAAGTTATGAAATTTGAGTATGTGACCTGCTGTCTTGTGCCTGCTATGGCGGCACCAGAACCGCTATAGCGGTGCCGCTGTTGCGGCGAAAGGGCCGCTGTAGCGGCAATGTGTTGTGTTGAGAGACCGTTGTGATAGTCTGAGTTAACGTCATAGCGGGACCGTTGTGGCCGCCCCGACGCCGTAGCAACGGTAATTGCTGAGTCAGAGGCCTTTTAATGTGTTAAAACCCTTAGACACTAAGTCATTTTCTCATATTTCGTTCTTGACCCTTAAGGAGGTGATTTTGGAGGGTTTCCACTGATTTCTTCTCTAATGTAACAATCTTGTCTCTAAATCATTCATTAGCTTCTCCTAATCAATAATCCATGCTTAGATTTCTCTTAAAATGGTAAGAGCAAAAAGGGGGTTTTGTGGGTTTCTTCTCTAATGATCTTATGATGATAAACCCTTGTTTATTTGCTGGATTTAGCATGGGTTAGCCTGATATGGATGGGTATTAGCTATTGTAACTTGAGTCTTCCATTTCCAAGGCTTAATTTGTGAATTTAAAGTTAGGGTTTATACCCAAATTTGGGGGTTTTGCCTAGAATCCAAAATTGAGTAAGTTGTTGGTTATTCTAGCTTGATAATGATGGGAATTAATCATCTAGAGCTTTAATTTCATGCTGGAACCTTTAGATTCCTAATTTCACCCTTTTAGTTCATAAACCCTATTCCATAGGTTGGGGATTTGGGTCTTGAATAGAGGTAGGGTTGTTTGATGTTCTTTTTGATTCGAATATGCCTAGGCTTTCTTTATCTCGAGGATCAAAGGAAAGGGGACTCTAAAGAGCGATTGTTGGTGATATTGCTATTTGGCCTTCCAGGTAGGTTACGGTCTACCCTATGGTGAGACTTCGTTTAGCGAAACATATATTTAGACGATATTGTCGGAGAGAGCATGTAAACCTTCGGGTATGAAGCTTGGTTGGATATTGTCTAAGGTTGGGCCCTGTTGTGTGATTGGGGTTAGCCACCCCGTTGTCTTGTGACTTATCTTGTTCTATTATTGTTGGCTTGATGCCACGTGGAGATAGTAGATATTGGAGACTATTGATATACCTTGATCATGATATTGTAGGATATTACTTGTTGACGTTTGATACAAGGATAGTGTTCTATTATGGCTTATTGTGTGGCCTTTTCATGATATTGTTAGTGTGCCCATGCGTGGTACTTGTGATATTGATTTGATTATTGTCATTGAACTCATACATTGCACGCATTCTCATGCTTCATGACATACTGTTGATACATTGATGATACTTGAGGAATCACTGTTATGAGCTGGGCACAGTTAGATGAGAGTGACATGAGGACCGATGTTTGATGGTTGTCCCGGAATCGAGGTTGTGCCTAGTGATTGCCGAGGTTGTTGCCGGAATCGTGAGGTAGCGGTGTTCGAGGTCTTTGCCAGAACCGTGAGGTACATGGACTTTGCGGGTCCCCCATGGGTTGCGCTGTTGAGATGTGATGTTCCATCATCGGAGTACATGTGTATTGGTGTGTATGCACAGTAGCGATTGCCGAGGTCTTTGCCAAAATCGTGAGGTTTCGGTACATGGACTTCGCGGGTCCCCCTAGGTTGTGCTACCGAGATGTGATGTTCCATCACTGGAGTATATGTGTATACAACATATGCATTGCATTCACATTTCATACATTATTGCATTGCATTGCACTATCGCTTTTATTTTGATATTTTTGCAATGTATTTGTGATATACGGATTCAGACTGAGTATTTTGAGACTTGGCACATTTGTGTTTAGGTGCTAAACATAGGTGATGATGTGTACTTGGATTCTGGCTCGTGTTTGACTTATACCTTGTTGATTTACTTGTTTATCTTACTTTATTGCCTTCATATGTGTTAGCTAAATTTAGTCGGCCTATGATACCTACCAGTACATTTGTTTGTACTGACCTGCACTTCCTGCATTCTTTTATGAATGCCGAGTTCCATGTAGGATCGACCTCTGTTTCTCGTGGCTGATAGTATTGCGAGCATTGCTGCTTAGAGTCTTACAGGGTGAGCACGGAGACGTCCGCCGCCTTGGAGATTCTTCTCTTATTTATGTCTTACTTCATATTCCGAGACATATTCAGACTTTTGATGTATTTTACTACTTTCAGACTTGTAGTATCTAGTTAGAGTCTCTTGTATGGATTAGACCAGACTGTGGGTGTTTTGATGTATTTCCGCATATTCTATCTATTATTATGTCACGACTTACGTATTTCTATCTCTTCCGCTTATTTATTTATTTATTTATTTATTATTTCATGTATTTGAGATAGTTGGGATAAGGGTTCGCCTACCGTGGTGGGAAAGGTAGGTACCTGCACGACTTAGCTAAATTGGGTCGTCAGAGGTCAGTAGACAGTAGACACCTCAACCCACCTCAGAGGATCACCAATAAAAATCTCCCAAAGTCACATATTCAAGGAAATTGAAATATATGTTACTCTAGAACACAAGCAATGACCTAGAGGGAAGAATATAGTGACAGTTTGAAAAAAAAAGAGGGAGACGCTGAAGTATAAAACTGGCTCCAAATAAAGTCAGTAGGTATGACAAAAGAAGAAGACAAGGATGATTATGAGGGGTAGCTACATTGAATAATAAGAGTACCAATGGGGTGTATATGTACTCACCTTACATAGGGACTTACTAACAAAATTGTGCTTAAATAAGGAACCTGACACCTATCCCTCACAATCTATACCAAGCCTGAATCCTATAAAATACTGACCTATGTTTCATATCTTTCCTGATAATGTATTTGGTTTGGGTCTTATGACTTAAAATGGTGAATGCGAATATTCCTCCTAAGGTTTTAACTAGATTACATTGTTAGAACTCTTGTACATGTTCATGTTCATGATAATGCCGCCCAAGTGGCCATGAGTTTGATATTGATCGAGTACATTGATCTTGTCGACACACTTGCTTTTTGATGATGTCAAAAGGGGGAAGATTCAATTCATATATACATCATGTGCCAACATCAAATATATCAGACCCAGACAATACATTAACCACGTAAATATTGAAGATTGTCGAAGATGTTAGAAATTGAAAGTTGATTACATATCCCAGTTGCCATTAGGATTCATTGTAAAGGAACTAGTTCTTATTTATAAAATAACCCAGTCCTATTAGAGGACACTGGATGAGGAGATATAAGGTTGGAAAAAAATGTCCTGAAGATTTAAAGAACCCGGTCCTTGTGCAGACTGGACATATGGTTTTACAGGCTCCATATAACCTAGCCGCCTAAAAGGTTGCAAAGATTGGCAGGTTACAACCTGAATGAGATTAAACAGGCCATCAAAACTTGCTTAGTCTTACGAGTGAACTACTATGAGCTTACAAAGCTCGTGTAGTGAGCCTTAGGTGTATCAACACAAAGCTACAATGTTAGAACAACATGAAGCTAGTTTTATGGGGGAAGATTGTCAACATAGAAGCACAAGCTTAGGGGGAAGATCTGATCCAGACCTGAAGGAGATTCAAGGAAGCTGATCAAAGGGAATTTGAAGATATATGAAGCTGCTATATGTTTGTCATCATCAAAAACGGGGAAATTGTTGAGTAGCTGATGGCTCAATGATAGATTATGAGCTTAAATTAAAGTTTTGATGATTTGACAAACAATGTACCCCAATGACAAATAAGAGAGACATAAGGAAGGCATTGAAGAACCAGATATCCAAATAGATCTCCAAGGGATTTAGTGAAGCAACCATATCAACAAAAGAACTACTAAAAGGAACTGATCCTTACTATTACACAACTGGAGACTGAAAATATATTTTATGCCGACATAGAGAAGAAGACAGAATATTGACTGGTTCCTATTCGATGAAAGGTTGGATTTCAAGTTATGATAATATTTCCATAAGTACCATAAGTTGATCAACATGAAATTAGCATTGAACTAGGACAACATAACCAATGCACATACAAGGAAATAAAGGAAGATCCAAGTCAAAAAAGTGTCACGACCCAACCAGAGGGCCATGACGGGCACCCGGAGCTAACACACTGAGCACCTCTAAACATACATCTCACAAACATTTCTGGGTGGACAATAAAGATAGCCCCTGGATATCATAATTTGTAAGCACATATATCACAATATAACGGCGCATCTCTATATAATCTTCAACAAT